>NC_057797.1:776045442-776095830 GCF_018294505.1 Triticum aestivum | reverse complement strand
GCCGCCCCGGGCCGGCGCCGCCCCGCCGCCGCCAACCACGCAGCCGCCCCGGCCCGGCCTCTCCTCCCAAGCCCCCGCCTCTTCTCCATCTCCGACAAGGATTTCGGTGAACAGTGCTCGATGTCCGGCGAACCTCGTAATCCGCGCCGCCCAATCCAGATCTGAGATCCGGTTGATTTTTATCCACGAACCCTAATTTTTGAGCAAACTTTGACCTGCCGTAACTTTGCATCCGTAGCTCCAATTTGGGCATATAGCATATCAAAATGTTCGCCTCGACAAGTACATCATTTCATTCCATTGCATAATTTTCATTTGAGTTCAGCTTAATGCCCGAAATGCTGCTAGAAGGAGGCTTCGTGAGTTAATTATCAGATCTGCTAGTTCATCTTAGACTTTTGTCATTTTTGCCATGATTGTTGTGTGCATGATATTCCTGTGAGTCCTTCATATGTTTTGTTAAGCATCTTGTTATCTTTCCAGAGGTGCAACCCATGCATTTTTAGGATGTGTAAGGTGACTTGTGCAAGCTTGCAAAGTGAGGCACCCGGTAAATCTGTTTTCAGGGACTTAGTAGTTTTCACCAAGTCTTGGATTATTTAGTTCGTGATGCCATATGTTCATGGTATTTCCTAGTGATCCATGCCTCTTTTGGGGATGATCAGTAAAGGAGTTTAGTTAATCTTGTTATTCTCTATCCATCCATGTCTTTGTTTGCAATTATGGAGCACCCTAGCTTGAGTCAATCGAGCTCTACTTTTGCTTCGTTGTGAATCTGGGCATATCGTCAACTTGTTTGCGATTTTGCCGGAGTTATTATGGTTGATCAGTGCATGTTATGCCATTGTTCTTGCCATGTCTAGCTAGCATATTGTGCCTTCTTAATGGATATATGCTTGCCTTGCCATGACTTGCACCGTAGTGAGTGCATCGAGCTCGTTTACATGCCTTCGTGAGTTAAATTTCAGCATGTCTCAGTTTTCACTAAGTCTAAAAAATGATTGTGTTTTAGCTATGTTCGTGGGCTTGTTAGTATATTTTGTGATCCCTTTTGGCCCCAGGCCACTTTGGGAATTTTGTTAAGCTTGTTGAGTAGCTCCATGCCATGTTCTTCTTTTTCCTAATCAGGTCAGGTATCATGTTGTTTTGTTGCTCCGAAGAGAGCTTCGTGATCTGAAATTTCAGACTAGTGTTAATTTCACTAAGTCTGAAATCTGCTTTGCATTTGCGTTTTTGCCATGCTTGTTTGAACCTCATAATGGATGAATTGGCCGTGGCTCAGTGCTAGTCTCTTGTTAAGCATCTTGTGTGCATCCCTGCCATGTATTTTGTTGTCATGTTTGGTGGCTGTAGCATGTTCATTTCGTTGCATTTAGAGGCCTACTTGCTGTAAATCGCAGACCGGTGTCATTCTTAAAACGCTTGCCATTTCCAAACCGTAACTCCGATTCCGATGATCTTTATATCGTTTTCAAGCGATTTCATCCCATATTTCCAGTGGCACACTTGGTTTTCTAAGTTGAGGCCAGTTTCATGCATTTCCTGTCATATCTTGCATTTTGCATCCCGCATCGCATGCCGCATAGCATACCATCATTGCATCTTATTGTTTGAGCTTGCACATGGTTGATTGTATCCTTGTTGCTTGTTTGTCTTGTTTGGGTAGAGCCGGGAGACGAGTTCGCTACCGAGGAGCCCGTTGAGTTTGCTTTTGAGGATCCAGTCAACTCTGACAGCTTTGCAGGCAAGATGATCATACCCTCGAAATCACTACTATCTTTGCTATGCTAGTTTGCTCGCTCTTGCTATGCCAATGCTACGATGCCTACCTTTTTGCTTGTCAGCCTTCCAATTGCCATGTTGAACCTCTAACCCACCATGTCCTAGCGAACCGTTGATTGGCCATGTTACCGCTTTGCTCAGCCCCTCTTATAGCGTTGCTAGTTGCAGGTGAAGATTGGAGTCGTTCCTTGTTGGAACATTTATTTACTTGTTGGGATATCATTATATTGCTATGTTATCTTAATGCATCTATATACTTGGTAAAGGGTGGAAGGCTCGGCCTCTCTCCTATTGTTTTGTTCCACTCTTGCCGCCCTAGTTTCTGTCATATCGGTGTTATGTTCCCGGATTTTGCGTTCCTCACGCGGTTGGGTCATTATGGGAACCCCTTGATAGTTTGCCTTGATTAAACCTTTTCCAGCAATGCCCAACATTGGTTTTACCATTTGCCACCTACCCTCTTTTTCCCTTGGGTTTCCGGAGCCCAAGGGTCATCTTTATTTTAGCCCCCCACGGGCCAGTGCTCCTCTGAGTGTTGGTCCGAACCAGGCAGCCTGCGGGGCCACCTCGGGGAAACTCGAGGGTTGGTTTTACTCGTAGCTTGACCTATCTGAGTGTGCCGTGAGAACGAGATATGTGTAGCTCCCATCGGGATTTGTCGGCACATTCGGGTGGTGTTGCTGGTCTTGTTTTAACCTGTCGAGATGTCTTGTTGTACCGAGATACCGAGTCTGGTCGGAATGTCTTGGGTGGAGGTCTATTCCTTCGTTGACCGTGAGAGCTTGTCATGGGCTAAGTTGGGACTCCCCTGCAGGGATTGAACTTTCGAAAGCCGTGCCCGCGGTTATGGGCAGGTGGAAATTTGTTAATGTTCGGTTGTAGATAACTTGAACCTTAACTTAATTAAAATGAATCAACCGTGTGTGTTACCGTGATGGCCCCTTCTCAGCGGAGTCCGGGAAGTGGACACGGTGTTGGAGTTATGCTTGCGCAGGTTGTTCCTCTAGATTCTCGCTCATGCTTTGCCTCCTCTTCTCGCTCTCTTTTGCGTATATGTTAGCCACCATATAAGCTAGTCGCTTGCTGCAGCTCCACATATATTTGCCTTACCCTTCCTATAAGCTTAAATAGTTTTGATCGCGAGGGTGCGAGATTGCTGAGTCCCTGTGGCTCACAGATACTATAACTCCAGATGCAGGTCTAGGTGATTCCGCTCCAGGTGACGCATACGAGCTCAAGTGGGAGTTCGACGAGGACTCTCAGCGTTACTACGTGTCTTTTCCTGATGATCAGTAGTGGTGCCCAGTTGGGGTTTGATCAGGACCGTGTCGCATGTTGAGTTTTCTTCTATTTTGGCGCCGTAGTCGGGCCATGAGTGTTTGGATGATGTATGTTATTTATGTACTTTGATGTGACGTGGCGAGTGTAAGCCAACTATGTATCTCCCCTTTTATTCTATATATTACATGGGATGTTGTGATGATTTCCTAACTTGCGACATTTCTTTCAATGCGGTTATGTCTCTAAGTCGTGCCTCGACACGTGGGAGCTATAGCCGCATCGAGGGCGTTACACTTAGCTGCGAACCCGTTTCGCCTAAGTGTTTGAAAATCCTACTAAGTGGTGAGCCAGCCTCACACTCGGGGGCTTAGCTGCAGTCCAATACTCGCCTAAGTGTTTGAAAATCCTACCGAGTGGTGAGCCAGCCTCCCACTCGGGGGCTTAGCTGCAGTCCAGTACTCGCCTAAGTGTTTGAAAATCCTACCGAGTGGTGAGCCAGCCTCCCACTCGGGGGCTTAGCTGCAGTCCAGTACTCGCCTAAGTGTTTAAAAATCCTACCGAGTGGAGAGCCAGCCTCCCACTCGCGGGCTTAGCTGCAGTCAAAGTACTCGCCTAAGTTTCAAAAGAAATACCACCGAGTAGAGAGCAACTCTCCCACTCGGGGGCTTAGCTGCAGTCCAGTACTCACCTAAGTATGAAACACATCCCTATCCGCAAGGACGACGAGGTGCAAGTCGACTGCAACCTTCTCCTTCGGAGCTGCACCACAAGTACAACGTGCGCTCCATCCCTATCCGCAAGGACGATGAGGTACAGGTCAACTGCAACCTTCTCCTTCGGAGCTGCGCCACAAGAACAACGTGCGCTCCATCCCTATCCGCAAGGACGACGAGGTGCAGGTCGACTGCAACCTTCTCCTTCGGAGCTGCGCCACAAGTACAACGTGCGCTCCATCCCTATTCGCAAGGACGACGAGGTGCAGGTCGACTGCAACCTCCTCCTTCGAGGGCTTAGCTGCAGTCCAGTACTCTCCTAAGTGTTCAAAATCCTACCGAGTGGAGAGAAAACCTCCCACTCGGAGGCTTAGTTGTAGTCCAGTACTCGCCTAAGTGTTCAAAATCCTACCGAGTGGAGAGCAAACCTCCCACTCGGAGGCTTAGCTGCAGTCCAGTACTCGCCTAAGTGTTCTTAATCCTACCGAGTGGAGAGCAAACCTCCCACTCGGAGGCTTAGCTGCAGTCCAGTACTCGCCTAAGTGTTCAAAATCCTACCGAGTGGAGAGCAAACCCCCACTCAGAGGCTTAGCTGCAGTCCAGTACTCGCCTAAATGTTCGAAATCCCACCAAGCGAAGAGCTAGCCTCTCACTCGGGGGCTTATCTACGGTCCGGTACTCGCCTAAGTACGTAACACATCCCAATTCGCAAGGACGATGAGGTGGAGGTCGACTGCTACCTTCTCCTTCAGGGCTGCGCCACAAATACAAAGTTGTCTCGAGTGAGGAACGGGTTCCACTCGACAGATAATTCATGGAGATATTCAACGATAAACCAAGTTCAGATAAATCCTAAAGTTCCCAGACCGCAGATCAAAGTACTCGAGCATTCAACCCGAAGGAGTTTAACGGTTACAAAATCCACTCGACATTCCGAGGCAAATTTAAGGTGAAGCATAGAAGTTTTATTCCTCGGGCGGAGGACTGGAGGGGGCGACGAACTGGTCCAAGTCAATCCCGTCAGCAATCCGAGTGGCAGCAGCAATGAAGGTCTCCATGAAGGATTGAAAATTGTGCTTCCTGGTATTGGTAACCTGGATAGCAGCCAGCTTTTCCTCTCGCGCCTCCTTGCAGTGAACACGGACCAGAGACAGAGCAACGTCGACACCGCACCTAGCAAAAGATTTCTTCCATTCCTGCACTCGACCTGGAACTTCATTCAGTCGAGTCATCAGAGACTCGAGATCATTTTGAAGCGTCATTCCAGGCCAGAGCGACGTGTCAATCCGCGACACCGCAACCTTCAGTCGAGCAAGGTAGTCAACCACACCAGCAACACGAGACTCCAGTCGGAGCACGTTCATAGCAGCTTCATCCTTCACTGGAGAATTAATGGGGTCCAAACCTGTCTCCACTCGACTGGTCTCCTCCTCGAAGTTCTGGCAGAATTCTGTAAACACAGTTCAAAGATAAGTCAGTGGCTTTGCATGAAGTTGATGACAGCAAGTCAGTCGGGTAGGAGTGATTACCCTCAAGCATGACGAATAACTTCTTAGCGAGCCCTCCAAGATAAGCCTCCAGATCGTTCCTTTTCCCGGCCAGTTCACTTTCCTTGTCACTCAGAGCTATCTTATTGTTCTTCAGATGGCTAACCTCTTGGTTGGCCGCGTCGAGGGCAGTTTTCAGCCTGGAGTTCTCCTCTTCAAGGTTACCGACTGAAGCCAGTTTTTCTGCAGCAAGCTTCATTTTGTCCAAGGCCACCTTCTGCGCTTCAGCAAGGTCACAGTCCTTCTTCTTCAGAGCCTCCTCCATTTTATCTGTGAAATAACAAGTAAGATCAACATCAAGAATGGGAAGAAAAGAAAAGACAGTCGTCAAATGCTCACCAGCCATACTTTTTGCTTCGTCTCTCGCCTTCTACAAGTTCTCCTGGGCAAGCTTCAAGTCAAGGTTGAGCTGGATCTGTTTGCTTTCCAATTCAGTATAGCGAGCCACAAGCTCGCAGGATTTCTGCGAAGAATCAGTCGACAGATGTCAAAGGTAGGTTGCTTCCGAGCAACTAAGAGGAAAATTGTGGCGTTTCTAAGACTACAGCCGAATCAAAACATTCGACAATAGTCTCGAGGACTACACCCAGTGGGTGCACTCAGCGTGCCCCCACTGGTTCGACCAAAAAAAAGAAAAAAAGAAGGGGGGTCGACTGCCCGCAGTCGACCATATCCAGTGGATGCTCTCAGCGTGCCTCCACTAGCCCCAAGATTCCACTCGACATGGCCTGACCAGACCGAGTGAAGAAGTTCAAGTAAAGCAACACAATATAAAGACTACAGTCGACTGCCAATAGTCCACCGTAGTCTCGGGGACTACACCCAGTGGGTGCACTCAGCGTGCCCCCACTAATATAAAAAATTCAATCGACACACCCAGTGGGCGTACAGATTCAAAGATCTTCAGAAAAGAGAGTCTTCAGATAGCATATCTTAACAGAACAAGCGATGGTCGACTGACCTGGACATTGCTTTGAAGGGCTGAACTCGCGTCATAGGCTGCTTGGCTGGCTTCCCGGACCACCTTCACCTGCACCATCATGATTCCCGCCTGGCGTATAGCCTCCTTAGCAGCACCCACTTGATCCTCAGGGACGTGGTATGTGGCAAAAAGGGAAGGTGGATCTGCAGTCGACGATGAAGGCCGAACACTCGTCAGAGGCACAGCGAAAGACACAGAAGTCCGAGTGGTATTACCACCCTCCTGAACTACGGCCTCAGGCGCTGATGTGGTTTGTGGAGTCTTGCCAGTCGACGCCTTCCTATTCCTCCTCGCTCTCAGCGGCACTTCGTCATCATCATCAGGGAGGTCAATGACATGAGGAGGAGCTATAAGAAAATCCGAAGTTAAAGATGAAAAATCCAATCGACCGGAAGGGACCGTTAGTCGACTAAGAGCGGAACATCAGAAATTATACCAAGGTTGGAAGTAACATCATCTTCCATCTCCTGGTCATCGTCCTTGGTAGAGATCTCAGAGGTAGCAGCACTGCAAGTTTCAAAAATCAGTCGGGTTATCCAATGAATCGACCAAGAGTCCGTCCATGTTCAACAAAAGAAAACAAGTTCTATTGTAACCCGGAAATGGTGGGAACAGTCATCTTCATCTTAGGTAGGGCCTTTGGCGGCTTTGACGGTGTCGCTCGTGGATGCTTGGGAGCTTTTTCTGTTAGTGCTGGGGAAGAAGTCCGAAGGCGTTTTGACGACTGCCCAACAGGCGCAGTCGCCTTACCACGTTCGCGCGAAGGATCGTGTTTGAGCATGGACCGCCCTTCTGAGCGGGGAGGTTCGACTTCTTCCTCCTCCTCTTCACCGGAGTCGTCGTCATCATCCCCCTCCCCTTCACCGTCAGATTTCCACTCCTCTCCACTTTCGCCTCCGCTCGCCTCCCCCTCCTCGGCCTGCTCTTGTGCTCCGTTGGGCATCGAATACATCTCAGTAATAGCTTGGAAAACAACAAACAAGACAAAAGTCAATCGACTGATTCAAAGAGAACAAAATGAATAAAGCAAGGTTACAGTCGAAGATGCAAGATCGGACCTTGTCTACTTCCTATGACTGGTCGAGTGGAGGAATCCTCCTGGCTCCACGGGGGTTGTCCTTGTTCCCTGTGATACTCGACAGCCACCCTTCCAACATCTTGTCGGTGACCTCCTCCGGATGAATCCGAGTAGTGTCATCGAGGCCCGAATACATCCACATCGGATGGTCACGAGCTTGGAGCGGTTGGATGCGCCTCCGGAGGAAGACTTCTAACAAATCCATGCCAGTCACCCCATCGCGGACAAGCTGAACCACTCGATCGACCAGCACTTTGACTTGCGCCTTTTCTTCTGGCGTCACTTTCAGAGAGGAAGGTTTTTTTGCTCGGTTCAGGGAGAAAAGGGGAAGTCCAGTAGATTGTCCTGGGGTCGCCTGGTCTTTACAGTAGAACCAAGTCGACTGCCACCCGGGGACCGACTCGGGAAAAGTGATGGCCGGAAAAGAGCTTTTACCTCTCATTTGGATCGCCAGACCCCCGCACAACTGAATCACTTGCGTCCGTTCGTCACTCGACTTAGCTTTCTTAACCGACTGAGAACGACAAGTGAAAATGTGCTTGAAGAGCCCCCAATGGGGGCGACAACCCAAGAAATTCTCGCACAAAGATACAAAGGCAGCAAGGTACACAATGGAGTTTGGAGTAAAGTGATGGAGCTGCACTCCGAAAAAGTTCAAGAAACTCCGGAAGAAGGGATGAGGAGGAAGAGAAAATCCGCGATCGATGTGGGTAGTGAGGAGGACGCACTCGCCCTCACGAGGCTGGGGTTCGATCTCATTCCCCGGGAGACGCACAGATCCGTGGGGAATGAATCCCCCCTCAACCAGATCATCAAAGTCATCTTGCCGAATCACCGAGGGCATCCAATCGCCCTGGATCCAGTCCTTGGGCAGAGAGGACCTCGAAGAAGATCCGCCCCGACCGGACTTCTTCGTCTTCGCCTGCGCCGTCACCTTCTTCGCGCGCTCCAGGGCCGTCGTCTTCTCCTTCACCATCGTCGCAGAAGGAGCTCGAACGGGCTGGCAACACCAAGACGAGAGCAGAGGTGGCGGAAGATTTTGTGAACAAAGGGGAAAAAAGTGAAGGCACACTATTCAAAAGCCCTGGGCCGGCAGCTTATATAGGGTTGCTTCCGAGTGACTGACCTGTAGGCCCAGGCGATCCTGTCAAATCCCGCAACAGTCGCGCACGCGATACGTGGCGAAAAAGGTGGCGCGGGGATCGAGGAGACTCCGTTCTATCCCATCCGATTACTGCGGCCTCCCCCGTCCCGCGCACTTCCCAAAATTCGAATCCCGCAAAATCCACGGGCAGCAAAACAACTCATCAGACGGGAGATCTTGTCCACACCGTCACTCAGAGCTTTTCAAGAAAAGAAACTCACTCGACAAAAAATTAAGAATGGATCAAGGTGACTGAAAGGGAAGTTGTTGTCGTCATCCAGGTTCATTGATCCAAAACAAGACACGCCCAGGGCATAAAAATGAGTCGGAGGAATTATCAACTCCCTCTCCACTCAAACCTCGATCCATTCGGGGGCTAATGATGAAGTCATGTACCTAGGGTAGGGTCATGGACCTACCTCTACTACCCTACCCAAGGACATCCCTAGAAGAAACCACCTTTCAATCGACTTGGAGGTGTTCCACTCGACAGACTCGAAGACACTCGACTATGAAGCAGTAACTCAACCAAGATCCAACCACTCGACAGCCAGAAGACCTAAAGCCACTCCGCACGCCAACGGTCAGTCATTGAGTGGCTTTTATGGTCTTTTAAACACTTTATTAGAGGCGTTACCAGTAACACCCAGCTTTAATGTACTTTAAACCCTGCATAACTGAGGGCCGGAGGGGTCTGGCGAACTCTATATAAGCCACCCCCCTCCTCAGTGTAAAGGGTTCACACCCCTGTAACTCATACATACATAATCTAGTCGACCGCCTCCGGGCTCCGAGACGTAGGGCTGTTACTTCCTCCGAGAAGGGCCTGAACTCGTAAACCTCGTGTGCCTACAACTACTCCATTGCTAAGATCTTGCCTCTCCATACCTACCCCCCTACATTACTGTCAGAGTTAGAACCACGACACCCCCCACCCTCGTGGATAGGGTGTGGGCCCCCTGGTCTTCATCTTTTGCAAGGATTTTTTATTAATTCCAAATAGACGTTCTGTGAAGTTTCAGGTCATTTCGAGAACTTTTGTTTCTACACATAAATAACACCATGGAAAGTCTGCTGAAAACAGCGTCAGTCCGGGTAGTTTCATTCAAATCATGCAAGTTAGAGACCAAAACAAGGGCAAAAGTGTTTGGAAAAGTAGATACGACGGAGACGTATCAACTCCCCCAAGCTAAAACCTTTACTTGTCCTCAAGCAATTCAGTTGATAAACTGAAAGTGATAAAGAAAAACTTTTACAAACTCTGTTTGCTCTTGTTGTTGTAAATATGTAAAGCCAGCATTCAAGTTTTCAACAAAGATTATGACTAACCATATTTGCAATAACTCTTAGGTGTCATGTTTACTCATATCAATAGCATAATCAACTAGCGAGCCATAATAATAAATCTTGGATGACAACACTTTCTCAAAACAATCATGAAATGATATAACAAGATGGTATCTCGCTAGCCCTTTCTGAGACCACAAAATATAAATGCAGAACACCTTTAAAGATCAAGGACTGACTAGACATTGTAATTCATGGTAAAAGAGATCCAATCATAGTCATACCCAATATAAATTAATAGTAATGGATGCAAATGATAGCTGTGCTCTCCAGCTAGTGCTTTTTAATAAGAGGGTGATGACTCAACATAAAAGTAAATAGATAGGCCCTTCGCAGAGGGAACCAGGGATTTGTAGAGGTGCCAGAGCTCGGTTTTGAAATAGAGATAAATAATATTTTGAGCGGCGTACTTTCATTGTCAACATAACAACCAAGAGATGGCGATATCTTCCATGCTACACACATTATAGGCGGTTCCCAAACAGAATGGTAAAGTTTATACTCCCCCTCGACCAACAAGCATCAATCCATGACTTGCTCGAAACAACGAGTCTCTCGAACTAGCAACAGTCCCAGGGGGAGTTTTGTTTGCAATTAATTTGATTTAGTTTGCATAAAGCATGGGACTGGGCATCCCGGTGACCAGCCATTTTCTCGTGAGTGAGGAGAGGAGTCCACTCCTCTTGAGAATAAGACGCCTAACACGGAAGATAAGGACAGCCTTGGTTGATACATGAGCTATTCGAGCATACAAACAGAATGTTTATTTGAAGGTTTAGAGTTTGGTACATACAAATTTACTTGGAACGGTAGGTAGATACCGCATATAGGAAGGTATGGTGGACTCATCTGGAATAACTTTGGGGTTTAAGGGATTGGATGCACAAGCAGTATTCCCGCTTAGTACAGGTGAAGGCTAGCAAAAGACTGGGAAGCGACCAACTAGAGAGCGACAACAGCCATGTACATGCATTAAAATTAATAAACATTGGATGCAAGCATGAGTAGGATATAATCCACCATGAACATAAATATCGTGAAGGCTATGTTGATTTTGTTTCAACTACATGCGTGAACATGTGCCAAGTCAATTCACTTAAATCATTCAAAGGAGGATACCACCCCATCATACCACATCATAATCATCTCAATAGCATGTTGGCACACAAGGTAAACCATTATAACTCATAGCTAATCAAGCATGGCACAAGCAACTATGATCTCTAATTTTCATTGCAACCATGTTTATTCATAATAAGCTGAACCAGGAACGATGAACTTGAAGGAAATATGCCCTAGAGGCAATAATAAAGTTATTATTTATTCCCTTATATCATGATAAATGTTTATTATTCATGCTAGAATTGTATTAACCGGAAACATAATACATGTGTGAATACATAGACAAACAGAGTGTCACTAGTATGCCTCTACTTGACTAACTTGTTAATCAAAGATGGTTATGTTTCCTAACCATGAACAAAGAGTTGTTATTTGATTAACGGGATCACATCATTAGGTGAATGATCTGATTGACATGACCCATTCCATTAGCTTAGCACCCGATCGTTTAGTATGTTGCTATTACTTTCTTCATGACTTATACATGTTCCTATGACTATGATATTATGCAACTCCCGTTTGCCGGAGGAACACTTTGTGTGCTACCAAACGTCACAACGTAAATGGGTGATTATAAAGGAGCTCTACAGGTGTCTCCAAAGGTAGATGTTTGTCACACCCTAGCTAGTCATGCATTAGAGTGTTGCATCATGTTTACTCTTTCATCAGAAACTTGAAATGGGGATGACAGAACCCCCAGTCCCCTCTGAAACCAACTAGGGCTACTAAAATAATTTTCAATGAACCTGAAATGCCCTTCTAAAATGCCCATCATTTTTGTCTTGGTTCAGAACCTCTGCCAAAAGTGGTGCACATTTTCCTAGGCCATCCTAGGGTTTTGAATTAAATCATAACTATTTGAATTTGGGCATTTAAAATAATATAAAATATTTAAATGCTCAAATATCTCCAAACTAAAATGTTTCATGTTGGAAATAATCCAACTATGAGCCAGGAGTAGTTTGCTGATTTTTGAAGTTGCCTAGGTATTTTATTTAATTCAACAAAGTTGCAGATATATTAAATAAAAACAGAAAACAGAAAAGAAAGGGGAAGACTTACCTGTGCGGCCCAGCCAGCCGGCCGGCCCAGCCAGCAACCGACCCAGCCCAGCACTGTAGCTCCCCGTCGTCTTCCTCCCCACGCCCCGAAGCTGCTGCGTGCTCGCGCGCGCGCGGCCGCGCGGCCACCTCCTGCTTGCCGACGCCCTCCTGGCCGCGTGGACGACGCCCGCAGCCCGTCCCGATCCCCCTGCTCTCTCTCACTCTCCCTGGCTCTCTCCTTCCTCTCTCTCGCTCTCTCTCTCGCTCGGCCGAACACGACCGTCGCCGCCGTCCGCCATAGCCATCGTCCCCGGCCACCCCTCGCTCCCCCGATTAGCTCAGAAGCTCCGCCACAACTCCCTCTTCCTCCCCACCGCTCCACGGGTCCCCGGAAGCCCTGCATCGCCGCCACGTCGCCGTTCCCCTCTTCGGACTCCGACCACCATCGCCGTCAAATTCGTCGTCTCCGGCGCGTCCCCGAGCCCGCTTCGACGCCCACTGCAACCGCGGTGAGCCCCCGGAGCGTTTCCCCCTTCTTCCCTGGTCTCTCCCGACCTCTAGGCCCTAGCTCCACCTCGACCGAGAGCTCCACGCCGCCGGCGATGTCGCCGTCGTGGCCACGGCCGCCGTAGCGCCCAACCGAGCTCACCATCGTGCTCCACACATCACCAGGAGCACGTAGAACGCACCAACGCCTCCCCAAACCCCCTGCAACACTGATCCCGACCGCACCCGAACTCCGGCCGCCGCAGCCGAGCTCGCCGCCGTCAACTCCGGCCACCCCGAGCCCAACCACCACCACCAATAGACGCGGCTCAGCCTCAGCAACACGTAGATGCCTTCCGCCGTCCATTTGGTCGCCGGAATGGCAAAAAGCACTCTCGCCGCCGTCTCGGATCTCGCCGGCGTCATGTCGCCGGTGGGGTTTGACTTGACCGACCTGGGGTTTGACCCCCCAGGGTCACTGACGCGTGGGCCCTGTCGGCCAGGTGGTTAGGTTAGCGCTAACTATTGTTAGTCAACCCCCCCCCCTGACACTGACAGTGGGCCCCAGCGCCACTAATTAGTAATTAGGATTAATTTAAATCTGTTTAACCCCCCCTGTCACTGACGTGTGGCCCCCACACGTCAGGTTTGACTTCAACCAGCCACAGTTGACCACTGACGTCATGCTGACGTCATGCTGGCGCAATAATTATATTTCTGGATTTAAATTAAATCAGGAAATTCCAGAATATTAATTAAACTTCAAAAATTCATAACTTTTATTCTGTAACTCCAAATTGGACAAATTATATATGAAAAATGATCAGAAAAATCCAATCTATCCATCTGTACTATTTTCATGCATGATCAAACAAGTTAAATTGATGATTCAAGCAGAACAAGGAAAAGCACTTTAAAAGGCCATATTTGAATTTGAAATTTGAATCTTTGATTCAAATTTGCTCAAACCCTTCTGGTTTTAGTTGCATTAGCCCAACACACTCATATTGCCATGTTTCATGCATGCATCATATTGTTGCATATTGTTTGGTAATGTTGTGTATCGGTGTCCTTTGCGACAGGATCTGTTCCCGAGGAGTACCCTGATTACCCTAGCGAAGAACCGTATCCGTGCAACGAACCATCAGGCAAGCAACCAACCATTTGATCATATCGATACAATCCCATGTTCTCGCTCCTGCTCTCTTTTACTGCATTAAGACAACGCGATTCAAACTGCTGTGTGCTACGGTAGTTGAACCCATTTCCTCTGCATGACCTGTCATTGCCACAGTAACTAGATGAAACCCGCTAGCATGTGTAGGAATTGTTTGAGCCATATGTTTGTGTTGTTCCTACCTTGCTATGCCGGCTATGCTTAGAGTCGTGTCAGGTCTGGTTCATCTGGGTGATGGGCTAGAGTGAAATGATTACGTCGGTAATGAGAGTGGTGTGGTGAACACGATTTGGTAAAGGTATCGATGAGAGGCCATGTAGGAGTACATGGTGGGTTGTTTCATTGAAGCCGACCTTAAGCACTGAGATCTGTATGTGTGATTTAAGAATCAGCTACTACCATACATTGGGCCCTGAAATATGACCCCGCTCGACTTCTTATTCACCCTAGCTCTCTGTCCAGGAGTTGCAAGTAGTTTCTGGTGTTTGTAGCCTACTGGAGGCCGTGGACAGCGCTGACCGTAGGGGTGGGCTGTGATGCGGTAGGTACGTGGACGGGTGTACCGAATACCCGTTAGGTATCTCGGGAACCCTGTTCACATCGTTCGGGGCCGTATGGGAAACCTCGGCCGGACTCCCTGCGGATGGAACCTGAATAGGCGATAAACCTGGACTAGAGGCTTAAGTGTTTAGGTAGGTCGTGGTCTACACCCACGTCGGCTTTCGCTTGAAGTCTGCCGAGCACATGTCGTGTGCAGACGCTAAGTGGTGGAAACATGTATGACGAAGTACACCCCTGCAGGGTTAACATGATCTATTCGAATAGCCGCGTCCGCGGTAAAGGACTACTTGGTTGCCTATACAGTTCATAGACAAGTAAATGGATACTACTAAAAGCCTCAAGATAAGTGTGAGTGCCGAGGATGGCTCTTCCGTAGGAAGACGGAGGTGGATCCTCGGTAGTGTATTGAAGTGGTGAATAGTGGACTCGTGTGCGCAAAACTATTTCAAGTTGGAGTATCGTAGGATAGTCTAGCCAAGAGTCAAAGCTGGCTTGCTGCAATAACTCCACCAACCCTTCTTGATACTATGCATGTATGTAGGATCTGATGTAAGTCTTGCTGAGTACCTTTGTACTCATGTTGCTATAATCTACATTTTTACAGAAGACGCTGCAACCCCTTCTGATGGGTTCTATGTAGACGTTGACATCAACGAGTAGGCTAAAGACCCAGGTGGTGACCCTGAGCTTGTGATGGACCACGTAGTATAGTTAGGCTTCCAAGCCTCTTTTATTTTACTAGTTGTCTGTACCCAGACAAAGTACTTCCGCTGTTGGCTTGTATGACTGTATGACTTGTATGTTGGGTCGTGAGACCCGTACCTTTGTGTTTGATATGTATGGCTCCCTGAGCCTTAAATAAAGTACTTGTGTTGTAGAGTCATGTTGTGATGCTTCGTTGTATTTGCACATATCGAGCATATTGTGTGTATGATTGAAATGCTTGGTATGTGTGGGATCTGACTATCTAGTTGTTTATCTTTAGTAGCCTCTCTTACCGGGAAATGTCTCCTAGTGTTACCGCTGAGCCATGGTAGCTTGCTACTGCTCTGGAACACTTAGGCTGGCCGACATGTGTCCTTCTTCGTTCCGGTGTCTGTCCCTTCGGGGAAATGTCACGCATTGAGTACCGGAGTCCTGTTAGCCCGCTACAGCCCGGTTTACCGGAGTCCTGCTAGCCCAGTGCTACAGCCCGGACCCACTTGCTGATGACCGACACGTTCGAAGCTGGGTCATGGATGCCTGTCCCTGTAAGTCTGTGCCACTTTGGGTTTACAACTAGTCATGTCAGCCCGGGCTCCTTATCATATGGATGCTAGCGACACTATCATATACGTGAGCCAAAAGGCGCAAACGGTCCCGGGAAAAGGTAAGGCAACACCCGTGGGGATACCGTGCGTAAGGCCGCAAAGTGATATGAGGTGTTACAAGCTAGATCGATGTGACATCGAGTCGGGGTCCTGACACTTAGGTACGTGGCCGGGGATACCGGGCACCCGTTAGGTGTCACGGACCCCTGTACACATCGTTCGGGGCCGTATGGGAAACCTCGGCCGGACTCCCTGCGGATGGAACCTGGATAGGCGATAAACCTGGATTGGAGACTTAGGTGATTAGGTAGGTCGTGGCCGACACCCACGTTGGGCTTCCGCTTGAAGGTTGCCGAGTACATGTCGTGTAAACGATGGTAAGTGGTGAGAGCGTGTATGAAGAAGTACACCCCTGCAGGGTTAACATAATCTATTCGAATAGTCGCGTCCGCGGTAAAGGACTACTTGGTTGCCTATACAGTTCATAGACAAGTAAATGGAAACTACTAAAAGCCTCAAGATAAGTGTGAGTGCCGAGGATGGCTCTTCCGTAGGAAGACGGAGGTGGATCCTCGGTAGTGTATTGAAGTGGTGAGTAGTGGACTCGTGTGCGCAAAACCATTTCAAGTTGAAGTCTCGTAGGATAGCCTAGCCAAGAGTCAAAGCTGGCTTGCTGCAACAACTCCACCAACCCTTCTTGATAATGTGCATGTATGTAGGATCTGATGTAAGTCTTGCTGAGTACCTTTGTACTCATGTTGCTATAATTTACATTTTTACAGAAGACGCTGCAACCCCTTCTGATGGGTTCTTCGTAGACGTTGACATCAATGAGTAGGCTAAGGCCCAGGTGGTGATCCTGAGCTTGTGAAGGACCACGTAGTATAGCTAGGCTTTCCAAGCCTCTTTTATTTTACTAGTTGTCTGTACCCAGACAAGTTACTTCCGCTGCTGGTTTGTATGACTGTATGACTTGAATGCTGGGTCGTGTGACCCGTACCTATGTGTATGTTATGTATGGCTCTCTGAGCCTTAAATAAAGTACTTGTGTCGTAGAGTCATGTTGTGATGCCTTGTTGTATTTGCACATATCGAGCATATTGTGTGTATGATTGAAATGCTTGGTATGTGTGGGATCTGACTATCTAGTTGTTTATCCTTAGTAGCCTCTCTTACCGGGAAATGTCTCCTGGTGTTACCACTGAGCCATGGTAGCTTGCTACTGCTCTGGAACACTTAGGCTGGCCGGCATGTGTCCTTCTTCGTTCCTGTGTCTGTCCCTTCGGGGAAATGTCACGCATTGAGTACCGGAGTCCTGTTAGCCCGCTACAGCCCGGTTTACCGGAGTCCTGCTAGCCCAGTGCTACAGCCCGGACCCACTTGCTGATGACCGACACGTTCGAAGCTGGGTCATGGATGCCTGTCCCTGTAAGTCTGTGCCACTTTGGGTTTACGACTAGTCATGTCAGCCCGGGCTCTTTATCATATGGATGCTAGCGACACTATCATATACGTGAGCCAAAAGGCGCAAACGGTCCCGGGAAAAGGTAAGACGACACCCGTGGGGATACCGTGCGTGAGGCCGCAAAGTGATATGAGGTGTTACCAGCTAGGTCGATGTGACATCGAGTCGGGGTCCTGACAGCATTGGTATCAGAGCCGGACTGCCTGTAGGTTCTCCAAGCCAAACTGGTCGATGTTGAGTCTAGAAATTCTTTAGTTATATGTAGGGGAATTGTTTGTGGGTTGGAACGTAAGGCTCTTTTTACTCCTTATACCTTATGACTTTCTGATCTGAGTCAGTCCATTCTTCCACCGGGGGTTAAGGAATTAGGATCTGTTCTCTCTATCAGGATCACGTGTTACTAATCAGTAGTACCTTATAAGTTTGATGGTTACAAGCCTAGTTCAGTTCTACTACCACATTATGTTGTTAGAATGGTTCCAGAACTTTGATATGATGATGTTGAGTATGTACGAAATCCTTTGTCAAATGTCTCAATATCCTTTCTGAGCATTTACAGCTGTTATGCTGCCGAAATTTTGCTAGAAATTCTAATGCCTTTGCATTATGATTATGCTTTCAGATGGCCACTCGCGACCTCAATCAAGTGGTTCGCCTGACTCGATGCCTAGATGTACCCGGCCATACTGCTAAGTTGGTCAGGGTAATGACTGAGGCCGGATACCGCTGGTATCCCGAGTACACGGTCGAAGAGCAATTCCGAGATTTTAATCAAAGCCAGTATCTCTGCACTGTCAGGATATTTCCATCTTATCCTGGATCCACTGAGCCTCTGCACTGCTCCTATGGACTCGGGGTTACTATTGAGATGGCTGTGCAGGATGCCGCCTACTCTATGATGACCATTATGCGAGTCAGATCTGGTTTATTTCGGGACTCTGACTTCCGGTATATGCCAGGATCACTTCCGGGAGCACAAGGATATCTCCAGGCTATCTATGCTGACTCCACTCAGGAGGATTCACGGACTCGCACCACTGCTGAGATGCTCGAGGATAAGGACCGTGAAAATCGGGCCTTAAGGTTAGAGCTCTTCAATACCCGTGCTGACCACTGGGCCACTTTGACTCGGTTCGCACCGGCGGTGCAAGCTGGATATTCAGATATGCGCGATCTCTATCCTGTGAGATCTGCTCTGCCAGACGTGATGGTTTGGCGTGATGTAGGAGGCATCACCCCACCTCGCGGTCCCCGCAGGCCACCGTTTGTTGGTCCACGACCTCATCCTAGCCCCTATGGTCCCCAAGCTCCGCGAGATCGTCTGTTTCTAGATGAACATGTTGAGCTTCCAGGCTATGGAGGTGACTTTTATGAGGACTACTACGGATCGGTCTGAGTTAGGGGTAGCATCACTAGTTCGCACTAGCTGTGTCATCTATCGTTCCGCGTGACTCGTGGGTTATGACCTAGTTTGTACTCCTTCCGGAGGTGTAGAAAAATAATGTATAGGAGCTTGGAATGCCTCCGATGAGATGTAATCCTTTTCTCACCGTAATAGTACTTTGTTTGGTCTTGTACTAAACCTTGTATGGTGTGTATGACGATGGAATAAAGAAGCAGTTTCTGTATCTACCATGTCATACGGATGATCATCTTGCATTCCGAGTTATTTCTTACATTATGTATCCCATGTCGGAATTTCATCATTCTGACTAAATCATTGTCTTGTTTACCTAGGATGGTCAACACGCGCGCCAACCCTGCTTCCCAAGAGCAGGCCGAAGGCAGTGAAGCCAGGAATGAAAATCTGCCTCATCCTCCTTCACTAGCCGAGGTGATGATGGAAGCTGAGAGAAACAAGCGGGAGACAAACCGTTTGTTGGAGCGTATTGAACAGAATACAGCACACCATCAGAGGGCTAACGTGGTGTCACTCAGTGATTTTATCAAATTGCATCCACCCACGTTCCACCACTCCGTCGAACCTCTCGACGCTGATGACTGGCTTCGCAGTATCTCTCACAAACTGTGTTCCGCGCTGGTAGCGGAGGCTGACAAGGTCACCTTTGCTGCATATCATCTTGAAGGCCCCGCCAGCCTATGGTGGGAGAATTATGGAGCCATGCGCCCAGCGGGCCATGTCACTACTTGGGCTGAGTTCAGCGAGGCTTTCCGTGAACATCATATTCCGGAGGGTCTCATGGACCGTAAACGTGAAGAATTTTGCAGTTTCACCCAAGGCCGACTTTCTGTGGATGCCAATAGCAGAGAGTTTGGTAATCTCGCACGATATGCAACTGAGGAAGTTTCTACTGACGCCAAGAAGCAAGCAAGGTTCCGTAAGGGCCTTAGTCCTGAGCTTCGCCGCGACCTCCGTCTGCATGAGTGCACATCTTTTTCGAAACTTGTCAATAAAGCCATCAGTGCTGAAACTGGTCAGACTGATTATGACGCAACACGCAAGCATGGACGTGATATGGGTTCCTCATCCGGTGCTGGTCCTCAGAAGCGCCGCGTGTGGGTACCCAACACCGCCCTGCCACCCAGGTTCACACCGAGGCCATCCTTCCAGGCGCCTCGCCCCGCTCAACAGTCTGCTCCAGCCAAGCCCTATGGGGGTCCAACCAATAATGCTCCTCCACGTACCAGCTCCGTGACTTGTTTCAAATGTGGGGAATCTGGTCATTATATGCGTGAGTGTCCCCAGACCAACCCCAATCAATCTGCTAAAGCTGTTGGCCGTGGCAAGCCGACAGGGAAGGTGTTCCATGCTAAACCGGTCACCGCTTCACGTGGCCATGTCAACTGTATCTCTGCCGAAGAAGCTCAAGAGGACCCCAACGTCGTTCTCGGTACGCTTCTTGTTAATTGCCACCCGGCATCTGTTCTTTTCGATACAGGAGCCTCTCATTCTTTTATATCTGAAAATTATGCTCGTTTGCATAACGTTGCATTCTGTGACTTGCCATCCACTATGGAAATCTCTACCCCTGGGTCTAGATGGCAGACCTCTAGGGTAAGTTATGGAAATGAGATCCAAGTCGACAGACTTGTTTTCCTTGCATCTTTGATAGCCCTTAAATCTTCAGATATTAATATCATTCTGGGTATGGACTGGATGTCAGCCCATCATGCCCAAATTGATTGCTTCTCTAGGACTGTTCAACTCACCCATCCTTCGGGGAAGATAGTCAATGTCTTGACCCGAATAGCCAAGCGACAATTATATTCTCTTAACGCCAGCCCTTTGCCAGACCTTGAGGACGTTCCGATAGTCCGTGACTTCCCGGATGTCTTTCCAGAAGAATTGCCAGGTGTTCCACCTGACAGGGATGTTGAGTTCGTAATCGACCTCATCCCCGGAACCGTTCCGATTGCTAGAAGACCCTATAAGATGGCACCCCTAGAACTAGCCGAGCTTAAGAAACAACTCGATGAGTCCTTGAAAAAGGGTTTCATTCGACCCAGCTCATCTCCGTGGGCTTGCCCCGTCCTATTCGTCAAGAAGAAGGATGGTACGGACCGGATGGTTGTAGATTACCGACCTGTCAACTTGGTCACAATCAAGAACAAATATCCACTTCCCAGGATCAACGATCTGTACGATCAGCTCGCTGGATCCTCAGTCTTCTCCAAGATGGATTTGAGGTTGGGCTACCATCAAATCAAAATCAGAAACGGGGACATTCCTAAAACGGCCTTTGTTACTCATTATGGCCAATACGAGTACACCGTCATGTCCTTCGGTTTAACCAACGCTCCAGCCACCTTTTCTCGGTTAATGAACTCAATCTTCATGGAGTATTTGGATAAATTCGTCGTAGTTTATCTCGATGATATACTCATCTACTCCAAGAACGAGGAAGAACATGCCGAACATCTAAGGCTAGTATTGAAGAAACTTCGAGAGCATCGCCTTTATGCCAAATTTTCAAAATGTGAATTCTGGTTGTCAGAAGTGACCTATCTGGGCCATGTAATATCTGGTAAAGGTATTGCTGTTAACCCTGAGCGAGTTCAAGCCGTCCTTGATTGGACTCCACTGAATCGGTCAAGCAAGTTCGGAGTTTTCTAGGCTTAGCGAGCTATTGCCGTCGCTTTGTCGAGAACTTCTCCAAAGTTGCTAAACCTCTAACCGAACTCCTCAAGAAAGATAAGAAGTTCGAATGGACTCCACAATGTGAGCATAGCTTTCAGGAACTGAAAAGACGCCTGACCTCTGCTCCCGTACTGGTACCGCCAGACTTCTCCAAGGACTTTGTTATCTACTGCGACGCCTCGCGACAAGGACTAGGTTGCATTCTCATGCAAGATCGACACGTAATTGCTTACGCTTCACGGCAATTGCACCCACATGAGGAGAATTATCCTACTCATGATCTAGAGCTTGCAGCCGTAGTCTATGCACTTAAAACCTGGCGACATTACCTCCTCGGTAATCGTTGCGAAATATTCACTGATCACCAAAGCCTGAAGTACATCTTCACCCAACCAGATCTGAATCTCAGGCAAAGACGTTGGGTTGAATTGATCACAGACTTCGACTTAGGAATAACCTATACCCCAGGGAAAGCCAACGTCATGGCTGATGCACTAAGTCGTAAATCTTATTGTAACAACCTGATGTTACAACAAAGTCAACCGCTTCTTCATGATGAATTTCGAAAGCTTAACCTTCACATTGTACCTCAAGGTTTTCTTTCCACCTTGGTGGCAAAACCTACTCTTACGGATCAAATCATCGCTGCCCAAAAGCGAGATAACGGAATATCTAAAATCAAAGAGAACATTGCTAGCGGAGGTGCTAGTTGTTTCTCCACAAATGATCATGGTGTTGTGTACTTTGAGAACCGTCTGGTGGTTCCCAAGAACCAGCACCTACGGCAGTTGATCCTTAAGGAAGCTCATGAATCTCCTCTCACTATTCATCCCGGTAGTACTAAGATGTATCAGGACCTACGCCAAAGGTTCTGGTGGACTAGGATGAAGAGAGAAATTGCTCAGTATATTGCAAATTGCGACGTCTGTCGTCGTGTAAAAGCAGAGCATCAACGGCCTGCTGGCACCCTTCAACCCTTAGCTATTCCTGAATGGAAATGGGATAAAATTGGTATGGATTTCATTACCGGTTTTCCCAGGACCAAGAGAGGGAATAATGCTATCTTCGTCGTGGTCGATCGTCTTTCCAAAGTAGCTCATTTCTTACCTGTTCGTGAGAGTATAACCGCTAGCCAGCTGGCAGACTTATACATCTCCCGAATAGTGTCCCTCCATGGTGTTCCTTTGGAAATCAATTCGGATCGAGGAAGTCTTTTCACCTCTCGATTTTGGGAAAGTTTCCAAAATGCTATGGGAACCCGTCTCTCCTTTAGCACCGCTTTCCACCCTCAGTCAAGTGGTCAAGTGGAACGCGTCAACCAAATTCTAGAAGAAATGCTTCGAGCCTCTGTTATCTCTTTCGGAATGGACTGGGAGAAGTGCCTTCCATTTGCCGAATTCGCTTACAACAACAGCTATCAATCTAGCTTGGGTAAAGCCCCTTTTGAAGTTCTCTATGGACGACGATGTCGAACACCCCTTAACTGGTCAGAGACCGGGGAAAGACAATTCTTTGGCCCGGATATGATTCAGGAAGCAGAAGAACAAGTTCGTATCGTTCGTGAAAAGTTGAAAACAGCCCAATCCCGTCAAAAGAGTCAATATGACCGAAAACATAAGGCTATGACTTTCGAGGTTGACGAGAAGGCTTATCTTCGGGTCACCCCTCTGAAGGGAACCCATCGTTTCGGTATCAAAGGCAAATTGGATCCTCGTTACATTGGACCTTTTCGCATTCTTGCCAAACGAGGAGAAGTTGCCTACCAGTTGGAACTACCTCCGCACCTCTCCAGAGTTCACGATGTCTTCCACGTCTCTCAACTCAGGCGTTGCTTCTCGGATCCTATCCGTGAAGTGGACCACGAAACGCTTGATCTCCAAGATGATCTTACATATCGAGAGTACCCCATTCGTATCCTCGATCAAGCCGAACGTACCACGCGACGTCATAATATCAAGTTTCTCAAGGTTCAATGGTCGCACCATTCTGAGGATGAAGCAACTTGGGAAAGGGAGGATCGTCTTCGACTCGAGTATCCCGCCTTCTTCTCGGAGGAACCCAAATCTCGGGACGAGATTCTTTTGAGTGGGGGTGAGTTGTCACACCCTAGCTAGTCATGCATTAGAGTGTTGCATCATGTTTACTCTTTCATCAGAAACTTGAAATGGGGATGACAGAACCCCCAGTCCCCTCTGAAACCAACTAGGGCTACTAAAATAATTTTCAATGAACCTGAAATGCCCTTCTAAAATGCCCATCATTTTTGTCTTGGTTCAGAACCTCTGCCAAAAGTGGTGCACATTTTCCTAGGCCATCCTAGGGTTTTGAATTAAATCATAACTATTTGAATTTGGGCATTTAAAATAATATAAAATATTTAAATGCTCAAATATCTCCAAACTAAAATGTTTCATGTTGGAAATAATCCAACTATGAGCCAGGAGTAGTTTGGTGATTTTTGGAGTTGCCTAGGTATTTTATTTAACTCAACAAAGTTGCAGATATATTAAATAAAAACAGAAAACAGAAAAGAAAGGGGAAGACTTACCTGTGCGGCCCAGCCAGCCGGCCGGCCCAGCCAGCAACCGACCCAGCCCAGCACTGTAGCTCCCCGTCGTCTTCCTCCCCACGCCCCGAAGCTGCTGCGTGCTTGCGCGCGCGCGGCCGCGCGGCCACCTCCTGCTTGCCGACGCCCTCCTGGCCGCGTGGACGACGCCCGCAGCCCGTCCCGATCCCCCCTGCTCTCTCTCACTCTCCCCGGCTCTCTCCTTCCTCTCCCTCGCTCTCTCGCTCACACGGCCGAACACCACCGTCGCCACCGTTCGCCGTAGCAGTCGTCTCCGACCACCCCTCGCTTCCCCGACAAGCTCAGAAGCTCCGCCACAACTCCCTCTTCCTCCCCACCGCTCCACGGGTCTCCGGAAGCCCTGCATCGCCGCCACGTCGCCGTTCCCCTCTTCGGACTCCGACCACCGTCGCCGTCAAATTCGTCGTCTCCGGCGCGTCCCCGAGCCCGCTTCGACGCCCACTGCAACCGCGGTGAGCCCCCGGAGCGTTTCCCCCTTTTCCCTGGTCTCTCCCGACCTCTAGGCCCTAGCTCCACCTCGACCGAGAGCTCCACGCCGCCGGCGATGTCGCCGTCGTGGCCACGGTCGCCGTAGCGCCCAACCGAGCACACCATCGTGCTCCACACATCACCAGGAGCACGTAGAACGCACCAACGCCTCCCCAAACCCCCTGCAACACTGATCCCGACCGCACCCGAACTCCGGCCACCGCAGCCGAGCTCGCCGCCGTCAACTCCGGCCACCCCGAGCCCAACCACCACCACCAATAGACGCGGCTCAGCCTCAGCAACACGTAGATGCCTTCCGCCGTCCATTTGGTCGCCGGAATGGCAAAAAGCACTCTCGCCGCCGTCTCGGATCTCGCCGGCGTCATGTCGCCGGTGGGGTTTGACTTGACCGACCTGGGGTTTGACCCCCCAGGGTCACTGACGCGTGGGCCCTGTCGGCCAGGTGGTTAGGTTAGCGCTAACTACTGTTAGTCAACCCCCCCTGACACTGACAGTGGGCCCCAGCGCCACTAATTAGTAATTAGGATTAATTTAAATCTGTTTAACCCCCCCTGTCACTGACGTGTGGCCCCCACACGTCAGGTTTGACTTCAACCAGCCACAGTTGACCACTGACGTCATGCTGACGTCATGCTGGCGCAATAATTATATTTCTGGATTTAAATTAAATCAGGAATTTCCAGAATATTAATTAAACTTCAAAAATTCATAACTTTTATTCTGTAACTCCAAATTGGACAAATTATATATGAAAAATGATCAGAAAAATCCAATCTATCCATCTGTACTATTTTCATGCATGATCAAACAAGTTAAATTGATGATTCAAGCAGAACAAGGAAAAGCACTTTAAAAGGCCATATTTGAATTTGAAATTTGAATCTTTGATTCAAATTTGCTCAAACCCTTCTGGTTTTAGTTGCATTAGCCCAACACACTCATATTGCCATGTTTCATGCATGCATCATATTGTTGCATATTGTTTGGTAATGTTGTGTATCGGTGTCCTTTGCGACAGGATCTGTTCCTGAGGAGTACCCTGATTACCCTAGCGAAGAACCGTATCCGTGCAACGAACCATCAGGCAAGCAACCAACCATTTGATCATATCGATACAATCCCATGTTCTCGCTCCTGCTCTCTTTTACTGCATTAAGACAACGCGATTCAAACTGCTGTGTGCTACGGTAGTTGAACCCATTTCCTCTGCATGACCTGTCATTGCCACAGTAACTAGATGAAACCCGCTAGCATGTGTAGGAATTGTTTGAGCCATATGTTTGTGTTGTTCCTACCTTGCTATGCCGGCTATGCTTAGAGTCGTGTCAGGTCTGGTTCATCTGGGTGATGGGCTAGAGTGAAATGATTACGTCGGTAATGAGAGTGGTGTGGTGAACACGATTTGGTAAAGGTATCGATGAGAGGCCATGTAGGAGTACATGGTGGGTTGTTTCATTGAAGCCGACCTTAAGCACTGAGATCTGTATGTGTGATTTAAGAATCAGCTACTACCATACATTGGGCCCTGAAATATGACCCCGCTCGACTTCTTATTCACCCTAGCTCTCTGTCCAGGAGTTGCAAGTAGTTTCTGGTGTTTGTAGCCTACTGGAGGCCGTGGACAGTGCTGACCGTAGGGGTGGGCTGTGATGCAGTAGGTACGTGGCCGGGTGTACCGAATACCCATTAGGTATCTCGGGAACCCTGTTCACATCGTTCGGGGCCGTATGGGAAACCTCGGCCGGACTCCCTGCGGATGGAACCTGAATAGGCGATAAACCTGGACTAGAGGCTTAAGTGTTTAGGTAGGTCGTGGTCTACACCCACGTCGGCTTTCGCTTGAAGTCTGCCGAGCACATGTCGTGTGCAGACGCTAAGTGGTGGAAACATGTATGACGAAGTACACCCCTGCAGGGTTAACATGATCTATTCGAATAGCCGCGTCCGTGGTAAAGGACTACTTGGTTGCCTATACAGTTCATAGACAAGTAAATGGATACTATTAAAAGCCTCAAGATAAGTGTGAGTGCCGAGGATGGCTCTTCCGTAGGAAGACGGAGGTGGATCCTCGGTAGTGTATTGAAGTGGTGAATAGTGGACTCGTGTGCGCAAAACTATTTCAAGTTGGAGTATCGTAGGATAGTCTAGCCAAGAGTCAAAGCTGGCTTGCTGCAATAACTCCACCAACCCTTCTTGATACTATGCATGTATGTAGGATCTGATGTAAGTCTTGCTGAGTACCTTTGTACTCATGTTGCTATAATCTACATTTTTACAGAAGACGCTGCAACCCCTTCTGATGGGTTCTATGTAGACGTTGACATCAACGAGTAGGCTAAAGACCCAGGTGGTGACCCTGAGCTTGTGATGGACCACGTAGTATAGCTAGGCTTTCCAAGCCTCTTTTATTTTACTAGTTGTCTGTACTCAGACAATGTATTTCCGCTGCTGGTTTGTATGACTGTATGACTTGTATGTTGGGTCGTGAGACCCGTATCTTTGTGTATGATATGTATGGCTCCCTGAGCCTTAAATAAAGTACTTGTGTCGTAGAGTCATGTTGTGATGCTTCGTTGTATTTGCACATATCGAGCATATTGTGTGTATGATTGAAATGCTTGGTATGTGTGGGATCTGACTATCTAGTTGTTTATCTTTAGTAGCCTCTCTTACCGGGAAATGTCTCCTAGTGTTACCGCTGAGCCATGGTAGCTTGCTACTGCTCTAGAACACTTAGGCTGGCCGGCATGTGTCCTTCTTCGTTCCTGTGTCTGTCCCTTCGGGGAAATGTCACGCATTGAGTACCGGAGTCCTGTTAGCCCGCTACAGCCCGGTTTACCGGAGTCCTGCTAGCCCAGTGCTACAGCCCGGACCCACTTGCTGATGACCGACACGTTCGAAGCTGGGTCATGGATGCCTGTCCCTGTAAGTCTATGCCACTTTGGGTTTACGACTAGTCATGTCAGCCCGGGCTCTTTATCATATGGATGCTAGCGACACTATCATATACGTGAGCCAAAAGGCGCAAACGGTCCCGGGAAAAGGTAAGACGACACCCGTGGGGATACCGTGCGTGAGGCCGCAAAGTGATATGAGGTGTTACCAGCTAGGTCGATGTGACATCGAGTCGGGGTCCTGACAATGTTGGGTTGGCGTATTTCGAGATTAGAATTTGTCACTCCGATTGTCGGAGAGGTATCTCTGGGCCCTCTCGGTAATGCACATCACATAAGCCTTGCAAGCATTACAACTAATGAGTTAGTTGCAAGATGATGTATTACGGAACGAGTAAAGAGACTTGCCGGTAACGAGATTGAACTAGGTATTGGATACCGACGATCGAATCTCGGGCAAGTAACATACCGATGACAAAGGGAACAACGTATGTTGTTATGTGGTCTGACCGATAAAGATCTTCGTAGAATATGTAGGAGCCAATATGGGCATCCAGGTCCCGCTGTTGGTTATTGACCGGAGATTTGTCTCAGTCATGTCTACATTGTTCTCGAACCGTAGGGTCCGCACGCTTAACGTTACGATGACAGTTATCATGAGTTTATGCATTTTGATGTACCGAAGTTAGTTCGGAGTCCCGGATATGATCATGGACATGATGAGGAGTCTCGAAATGGTCTAGACATAAAGATTGATATATTGGAAGCCTATATTTGGACAACGGAATTGTTCCGGGTGAAATCGGGATTTTACCGGAGTACCGGGGGGGTTATCGGAACCCCCCGGGGGGTTATTGGGCCTACATGGGCCTTGAGGGAGAAGAGAGAAGGAGGCAGGAGGTGGCCGCGCGCCCCTCCCCTTCCTAGTCCCAATAGGACAAGGGAAGGGGGGCGGCGCCCCCCCCCCTCCCCTTTCCTTCCTCTCTTCCACCTCTTTCCCCCCTTCTCCTTCTCCAACTAGGAAAGAAGGGAGTCCTACTGCCGATGGGAGTAGGACTCCCCCTTGGCGCGCCCTCCTTGGCCGGCCGCCCCCTCCCCTTGGCTCCTTTATATATGGGGGCAAGGGGGCACCCTAGAACACACAATTGATCCTTGTGATCGTTCCTTAGCCGTGTGCGGTGCCCCCCTCCACCATATTCCACCTCGGTCATATCGTTGCAGTGCTTAGGCAAAGCCCTGCGTCGATAGAACATCATCATCGTCACCACGCCGTTGTGCTGACGGAACTCATCCCCGAAGCTTTGCTGGATCGGAGCCCGGGGAGCGTCATCGAGCTGTACGTGTGCTAAGAACTCGGAGGTGCCGGAGTAACGGTGCTTGGATCGGTCGGATCGGGAAGGCGTACGACTACTTCCTCTACGTTGTGTTAACGCTTCCATTGTCGATCTACAAGGGTA
The DNA here is from genome assembly GCF_018294505.1 of Triticum aestivum. Taxonomy (NCBI): domain Eukaryota; kingdom Viridiplantae; phylum Streptophyta; class Magnoliopsida; order Poales; family Poaceae; genus Triticum; species Triticum aestivum. The sequence continues at coordinate 776,067,266 of NC_057797.1, read as the reverse complement.
CGTATATCACACTCTCCCCTCTCGGTGCTATGAATCACCATGATCTTGCGTGTGCGTAGGAAATTTTTTGAAATTACTATGAAACCCAACAGAACTAATCATATTTACAAAAACGAGAGAGATCGAGTTCATACCAGCTTTTCTCATCTCAGTCAATCCATCATATATCGTCATAATTGCCTTTCACTTGCACGACTGAACGAAGTGAATAATATTAAGAGTGCACGTGCATTGGATTAAGCTGGAATCTGCAAGCATTCAATAAACAGGAGAAGACAAGGCAATATGGGCTCTTGGTTAAATCAACAATAATGCATATAAGAGCCACTTCAACAATTTAAGCATGGTCTTCTCCTATCGACCCCCAAAGAAAAGAAAAGAAATAAAATTATTTACACGGGAAAGCTCCCAACAAGTGACGTGCATTAGTTGCAATGCTTGTAAGGCTTAAGTGATGTGCATTACCAAGTGGGCCCAGAGATACCTCTCCGACAATCGGAGTGACAAATCCTAATCTCGATCTATGCCAACCCAACAAGTACCTTCGGAGACACCTGTAGAGCACATTTATAATCACCCAGTTACGTTGTGACGTTTGGTAGCACACAAAGTGTTCCTCCGGTATTTGGGAGTTGCATAATCTCATAGTCATAGGAATATGTATAAGTCATAAAAAAAGCAATAGCAATATACTAAATGAACAAATGCTAAGCTAACGGAATGGGTCAAGTAAATCACATCATTCTCTAATGATGTGATCCCGTTAATCAAATGACAACTCATGTCTATGGCTAGAAAACTTAACCATCTTTGATTCAACGAGCTAGTCAAGTAGAGGCATACTAGTGACACTTAGTTTGCCTATATATTCACACATGTACTAAGTTTCCGGTTAATACAATTTATAAACATTATCATGATATAAGGAAATATAAATAACAACTTTATTATTGCCTCTAGGGCATATTTCCTTCACATTTCACCTATAATGAAGGACCCACAATAACTATGTATGTCAATGATATATTCAGACATAGTCTTATTTCGTCATACTCGGACGATACCCGAGTAATTGTTCACTTGGATGGCCCTTCACGACTCAACACGAGAACATGATACTCAAACGAAAGAAGATGAACAAGCAACGACGGAATCTGAAGCGCCAGGAGACGTCAAGCGCTACTACTATTTAGTTCGTCAGTTACCATGTTTTAGTGCAAGATATCAAAGTAACTTTAATCCCCCATAGTGCTAGCATCCAAGGGACCGGCACACTCTATATAAGCAACTCCTTGACCCGTAATAGGGTTTCGCTATCCATCATAAGCATCCAGACATAATTAAAACAATCAACTCCAGAGCTTGAGATGTAGGGTTTACCTCCACCAAGAGGGGCCCGGACTCGTAAAACCTTGTGTTGCACTTACGCTATAGCTAGGTATAGTCTCGTTTCGTACCCCTATTACTCATTGTCTGATCTATCACCATGACACTCGCAAGCCCTCCCACCCCCTCCACAAAAATGCGTCTTCGGTTTGCATGAAAAAACATGTCTGGACCAATATGTGACCGTGTTAGATACTAGAGGGACGTATACAGATAGTTCAAGGGTCTGCTTTGGAGGTGCCCTAATGAAGTTGTAAAAAATATGGTCACGTGACGTCACATTTGCCTGAGCTCACATTTGAAAAGGTGCACTCTGCAGGACGTGTTAGGGCATCTCCAACAGCAACCCACAAATTTCCCCCCGCATCCGTCCGTGGACAGGGGGACCAGTCCGCGGACATGGATGCAGGAGGCTGCTATCCAATCGTAGTTGCATACATCCGACCTCCCTCATTTTTTAAGTCCGCACGATCAAGTAGCCGCATGCATAAAGTGCAGACGTTTAAATGGCCACATGCAACACTAGTTCAAATTTTAAAAAGTTCAAATATTATATCCCAACATTGCTGTCCCCTTTAACCGCCCACTGATGCTCAATCAAATCCTCCTTCAGCTGCTCGTGAGTTGTTCGGTGCCGAATTTGTTGATGCATTTGAATAAACTCTTCAAATGTGGTCCGATTCTAGTCTAGAAGTTGGATAGGATCATCCATGTTCTCAAATTCTAGAGCTGCGGTAGTATCGTCACCTTCATCCTCGACAATCATGTTGTGCATGATCACACATCATGTCATCACCCCCGATAAGGTCTTCGGATCTCATTGTTTAGCAGGTCCATGAACAACCACAAAATGGTCCCACAGTACTCCAAATGCCATCTCAACATCCTTTCTAGTTGCCTCTTGTCTTTGGACAAAATGAGCCTTTTTCTAGTCAACTAGGTTAGAGATGGTGATGACAAAGGTAGCCCACGGAGGATAGATTCCATCAACCAAGTAGTAGCCCATATTGTATTCATGTCTATTGATAGTATAGTGGCAAGGAGGAGCTTTTTCTTCAGTCAGCCTCGCAAACGACAACAACACATTGATGTAATTGTGAGACCAGTGCATGCCAAATCCAAAGATCCTGTGATGCAACTGCTTCAAAAATGATGGTGGGCTTCTTAACATGACCCTGATATTTCCCTTGTAAAGCCTTCAGGCAGTTTTTTTCATTTTCAATGCATGCAACCAAGAGATCCAAGCAAACCTGGTCACCCTCTTGCTTCCGAGATTGCCAAGAGCCTCTCGGTGTCTGCCACAGTTGGTTCTCTCAGGTACTGAGGTCCGAACACCTCAACCACGACAGTTGCAAACCTGACCATGGGATCTCCGCATGTGCTCTCAGATATTGAAAGTGCGTTATATCGACTAGAGGGGGGTGAATAGGCGATTTTTATGAAAGTCTTCAAAACGTGAGAGTTATGAAGACAAACAGCGAAGATTATGCCTATTACTATGCAGCGGAAGTTAGATTACACTAGGCCAGCCATGATCATGTATTCAATAGAGAGAAAGCACAATGACAAACAACACCAGTGTAATACGGATCAGGTAGGAAGAAGTTATGAAGCCAAACAGTTCATATATTCACGTTGTGAAGACAAAAGATAAAGCAAGCATGCAATGGCTTCACAATGTGTAACAGTAAGAAAAGGAAGTGAAGATGAAACCAGTGACTCGTTGAAGACAATGATATGTTGGACCAGTTCCAGTTGCTGTGACAACTGTACATCTGGTTGGAGCGACTAGGTATTTAAACCTTAGGACACACAGTCCCGGACACCCAGTCCTGAACACACAGTTCAGGACACCAAGTCCTCACCGTATTCTCCTTGAGCTAAGGTCACATAGTCCTCGCCCAATCACTCTGGTAAGTCTTCAAGGTAGACTCCCAAACCTTCACAAACTTCGTTCACTGGCAATCCACAATGTCTCTTGGATGCTCTGAACGCGACGCCTAACCGTCTGGAGGATTCACAGTCCTCAAGTGTAATAAGTCTTCAGATCACGCAGACACGAGGACTTAAGTGATGCCCAATTTACTCTGGCTCTGGGTGGTTAGGGCTTTTCTCCTCACTAGGAATTTTCTCTCAAAGGCTTCGAGGTGGGTTGCTCTCAAACACAAAAGTCGTGCACTGAAATCTGAGCAGCCAACCGTTTATGGTTGTGGGGGTGGGCTATTTATAGCGACTTGGCAACCCGACCTGATTTGTCCGAAATGACCCTGGGTCACTAAGGAACTGACACGTGTCTCAACGTAAGATTTCGAACTCTCATGGCAACTTTACTTGGGCTACAAGCAAAGCTGACTTGTCCGGCTCTGGACAAGATTCGCTCTCATTGTCTTCACTCGAAGACATAGGTTTTTGATTTAGGCATCACTTCAGTCATTCTGACTGGTTCTCCTGGACCCCACTTAACAGTACGGTGGTTCCTATGACTCAACACAAAAGAGAAAGAACTACGAAAGATCTAAGTCTTCGAGCTCCATATGCTTCATAACGTGTCTTCTTTTGTCATAGTCTTCAAAGTGAATATCTTCATGTACCACCTTTGTCTTCAATGTCTTCATACATTTTTAGGGGTCATTTCTGGTAGTAAAACCGAATCAATGAGGGACTTCTACCTGTGTTTTCCTGCAATTCTCACAAACACATTAGTCCCTCAACTAGGTTTGTCGTCAATACTTCAAAACCAACTAGGGGTGGCACTAGATGCACTTACAATTTCCCCCTTTTTGGTGATTGATGACAAACTAGTTGAAGTTTTCAACGGGGAATATAATGTGTGAAGTTTGTAAAGGATAGGGAATGTCTTCATAAGTTGCAAGGGCTCCCCCTGAAGATGTGCATATAAGTTAATTTGCTTTTGGAATGCAAATGCACATGGCAGGTTGTACTTGTGGAGATCCACTTCAGCTTATGATGACAATCCACTATGCATGTGAAAGTATATGAAGACAATGACATGCATAATGGAAAATGGACGTCTGCAGAATGAGATAATTGCGGAATTTACCGTCGCACATGCGGAATTTATCTTCGCAAACAGAGTAGCAAACGAGTAGCAGACGACCATCGAGTTTTAGTGTTTACAACTCAAAGAACCAAATGAAGCAAAAACAAGAGTTCTAATCATGAAGAAAAATATATCAAAACATAAGGCACCCGCCCATATTGACCCGCTTGAAGACTATAAACATCATACGCTTCTCCCCCTTTTGTCAGTAATGACCAAAAAGGTTTGAAGACATAGAGTTTGCTACGCGTTCCCAGGCGCAGCAAGGCCGGTGGAGTTGTTTGGCGGTGCAGAGCTGGGATGAGCTGAAGCAGGTGGTGGTGATGTAGCATCGTCATCTTCATCAATAATCCTTGCAGTAACTGTGGCAGCAGATGAAGAAAACTCAGAGTCTTCAAGTGATGGTGTGTTGCGCATCACAGCCCTTCTGGGAGGTGTGGTGTCAAACTTGAAACACTCTGTGAAGCCATCCTCTTCAAGTTCAGCTTCAGTACATATCATTGAGAGCCCTTTCCATGTACGACGGCACGTTTCATGTGTAACGAAAGCATTCTTGGTGGCTAGGTTTCGAAGACGATTGACATCCACCAAGAGGCTCTTCATCTGATGCTTTAGCCAGTCGTGATGCCTATCTTGCTTTTGGTGAAGGGCCACAAGAAGCTCTCGGTCAGTGAGCACACGAGCATGCTTCTTGGGTCTTGGAGCATTTGTGTTGTCTGTGGCTTCAGTAGATGCTGGTGCACGTGTAGTGCCAGCCAACGGATATACCCTGGATATGGCTTCAACACCTTCAACATTCTGCGTGAAGCTCTGGTGTTCTGCATTCTGAAGACTTATTGGTTGCTTGTCAGGCTCAGTATATATTGCTTCAGCAGAGGTATCCACATCTGGCAAGAAGATCTGATGGTTTCGGGCAGAGGGCTGATACGAGATCACAGAGTGCAGTTTGATTAGTCTCATCACCCAAGGAGCATAGAACTTCAAACCAAATAATTCTGAGCCCGACGCTGCAAGTTGGCGTATGAAGAGATCCTGTGCGTTGAAGCATTTGCCATGCATGATATAGAATATGAGAGTCTTCATTGCACCCTCAATCTTGGCATGTGGTGAGTGTCCCTTAATGGGCCAGAGAGTCCGCCGGATGATGTGATATATGGTCCTGGGCAGGTACTCTAGGTCTTCAATGAAGAACTCAGTTGGATAGGGTGCATCCTGAGGCAATGGCTTCATCATTGAGAGCATCTGACTCATGTTGGGTTCAGGCCTCTGGAATATGCTTTCAATGGCTTCAGAATGTAGTTGACAGCCTTCCTCGAAGAATTTGCCAGGAGTGGGTAGCCCGGTGAGCTCAATGATATCAAATGCATTGGCTTCATGATGGACATTGCCGGTCATTCACTCCAGGACCCAAGTCTTCGGATCTCTGTTATATCCTTTTATATGAAGGGTGGCATAAAACTGAAGCAAAAGCTCTTCATTCCAGTGCTCTTCATCTGTCACAAACGACAGCAGACCCACTTGCTTGAAGCAATCCAAGGCTTCCTCAAGACATAGCAGACCAGTAATGGCTTCAACCTCAAGGCGCTTGTGCGGGAAGATGCGACCTTGGTTGTATAGGATGCATGAATAATAGCTGCGCTGAGAATAGCTCCAGAACCTGTCTGATACAATCCTTTCCCTTGAGTAGGGGTTCGTGGAGCTATTGAAAAATGTATTGTCTGCCTTGAAGCTTTTAATATCAAAGGAGCCAGGTGCTGATGCAGGACCTGGAAACCTTGGAAGCCTTGGGACTGGCTTCTGGACATGAGGCCTGTGCTCAATATGATAATCAAACTGTGGACCTGCAGCAGACTCAGGGACTGAAGTGTCTGGCTCAGTAGCTTCGTTGTCCGCCGAAGCATTTGGTGGGGCGGGCTCCACATTGGCTTCAGTGTTTGTGGTGGCAGCCGCAACATTTTCTTCCTCCACTTGTGTAGTTGGAGGGACAACCTCAGGCACGTTCTCATGGAGAACTGCATCTTGATGGAGCGGAGGAGTGTGGTTCTGGAGATGCTACTTCATTGTCTTCGGCAGATGCAGCCGGAATTTCTGCAGTATGGACTTGAGGCCGTGGACCTTTGCGAAGCCTACGGAACGCAGACGACGCTTGTGGGGTCGGAGTGGGCTGCACCTCAAAGTCTTCTTCCTCCTGAGGGCGATCTGCCCATGACTCATCTTGTGCCATTGGCGTCAGAGGACGACCAATACTGATGAGTTTGCTTGTTTCAAGCTGAGGAAGGGCTGCATCATCTTGTACATTGTCTTGATGACCAATGTCTTCAGCAGCGATGGGGTCGGCTGCTGGAATATCTTTAGCTTCAGGAGCCTCTGTGGGAGCAGGCTCATGAACCGTCAGTCTTCTTTCTGCATTGGGGTGAAGGACAGAGAGGGGTTCAACTATCAAGGGCTCTGAGGGAGCAGCCCGAGATTTCTTGATCTTGCGCTTCTTTTTGCCGGGGCAGTAGGAGAGGCTTCAGAGCTCTTCCTTTTTCTGGCTTCAGCCTCTGCATTCCGTGTCTTCTTAAGCTCAGAAGCGGATGACCGGCTCTTTGGCTTCGAGCCAGTCGTGGCGGTTGGGAAGACAATCGGAATAGCTTCTTGTCTTGGTGCCTCTGGTTCATTCACAGCAGGCTGCTTCTTCTTCTTCGCGGCCATCTTGGGGTCGATGCCAGGACACCCAAGTGCCTTGCGCTTCTCGGCCTCATTGTAGGCCTGCACACATCATTCTGCCAGAGACTTCATCCGCTCATGCGAGCCCTGAGCTTCAGCATGCTTCTTCAGGAAATTTTCCTTGAGCTCATGCAACATGGTTTTGAAGCTCTTTACTTCCTGCACGCTGAGCCTGGCCATGTGCTTCTTGAACTAAGCCTTTTCATGATCAATTTTCTGCTTCAGCTCAACTATGCGCTGAGCAATGGCAAGTTCTGAAGCAGTTGCGCCTTGGAAGGCGACGCTGAGACCGACAGGCAGCTGCAGATCTTCGAAGCTAATGTCTGGTGAGGCAAACCATTCATCGATGAAGTTGTGGATAATGGCAACATCAAAGAGAGGTAGGTTGTTGAAGATTTCTGCTTCTTCCTTGCTTTTGATAAGCTGCTCTAGAGCGTCATCTCCCAGATCTTCATCGCTTGATAGATCAATGGCTTCGCTGCGTAGAATGGCAGCAGCAGTGAGCTCTTCGCCTGTTTGTTGCTGGGGCTCCTTTACCTTCTGGGGCTTGGAGACGCGGGAGATGTCTTCAGACTGCACACTGACTTCAGGAGGTGCAGTTTTCAATGGCTTCGCCCTTGAGATTTTTGAGGCAGGGGCCGGCTTTGAAGCTTTTGGTTTCTTCGTCTTCTTTGGCTTCGGCACAGCAGGAGCTTCATCAGACTCAGAGTCAGCTGGAGGGTCATTTACGACAGTCCCTTGGACTAAGATGTGAGTGATCAGACCCTCAAGATTGGCAAACGGACCGATGACATTGGGTTTCGTGTCGCGTGTGCCATCTGCCCTTGGTGCGGAGGGACCAGGGTTGAAGTCTAACCCAAATTTCTTCTTGTTTAGCTTCGCTGACTGTTGGGCAAACTGAAAGTTGCGCTTGAAGAGATTATCGTCTCGACACCAGAGGAGTGATAATGGATGCGCATCATCAGGCTGTGGTCCTCGGACCATGCATGGGTAGAAGCCTTGAGCAATGGCTTCATCTCTGGTCCTGGGCAAGAGATTCTTGAAGCGGATGTCCCCCCATGGTCTCCTGATGGCACTTTTCTCAGCATACTCCTCGGTGACGAAGCGGTATTTGAACCACTGTTCTGACCAATAGCGTCGAATCCATTGGATTCGTGTCTTGCGCTGCCCATAGCTCTCTTCTAGATTTGTTTTGTACATTTCTGCCAAGTCTTCAGGAAGATCCTTGGAAGTTCCCTCACGTCTCTGTCTGCCCCCCTTCCTTGCTGCTGCTTCTGAAGCCATAAACTTTAACTTGAAAGGCTTCAAAACTTTCAAAGGCTTCAAAGGCTTTCTTTTTCTGGAACAACAGGAACTGGCTTCAGGAGAGTTTATGTGATGCTGTAGGAATTCTGCAAATGAATGCAGACTGTGAGAACCAAAGGATTCTCCCACACACATGTACCTGTGACAGCATTAAGGTGCGAGGGAAGGGGAAGAGGTCATATGCATTCTCAAAAGGCTTTGAATATTAATCAGTTTAGAAGACATTGACCTCATCGTGCGAAGACATTCACTCATAGATAAGGAGTTGGTTCCAGATTTGTACGAACCCACAGATCAGTACAAGTGAGGAATCTAACTACTTTATGAAGCACAAGTGAATATACTAGGCATGTTATGAGATGCACCGAGAGATCTAACTAGTGTGAAGAGAAACTTCTTATGGTAGAAAGTGACAGAATCATGAGATCAAAAGAGGCTGTAAAAAGAAGTTTTATTTACCACACTGGAACTGCTATACGGAAGGGAGTTGATGCCGAGCAGTTCAGTCCTCCGTGCCCTAACTTGGCGACGGAAAACACCTACGGCGACGGCGGAGAGGACGATGTCCGCGGTCGGCGTGAGGACGGCGCTGGAGAGGTTGCGGCAGCGAAGCGCTTCGTCTCTGGCGTCATCGAGTGCTAGCGGTGGCGCTAGGGTTCGTGCGAGGGTGGAAGAAGGAGATCATGACCGCGGTAAGTGTGAACTTATAGGCGCAGGGGCGGCACTGCGCTATTACTCAGGTGCCCCTGGCGATTCGCATTTGAGTAGTACATGGCCATCATGCGGTATTTTGGGGGCAGTTCCACATCCCACGCACGCCTGGATTGTCGGGCGGTCGTTCCTACTTCTCCGGATTTTATGTGGAGAAATGAGCATTGAAAACGGACTTTATGGTTGTCTCTATATCTTCAGCTGACAAGGACACAGTGAAGACATTTGACAATTTCAATAGAATGCATATGACTTGGAGAGATAGAATTTGAGATAGAAAGCATAGAGAGATTAGGGTCCGATCACATTCACTTAGTTCAAGAGATTCAACCAAGAAGTCATAGCTATAAGTGAATGATGTAGAGGACAGAACACTAGCATATATATATATATATATATATATATATATATATATATATATATCTATACAGGCAGCGCAGTAAAGATAATCATGAAGACATGTTTGAAGCCAAACCAAATGTGAAGACAACCAAATGTGAAGATATTGCAAGGTAACGCCATGAGTGAAACACTTCAAAATGGAACGTTTGGTGGTGGCGTTACCCACCGTATAGGAAGTATTAGACCCAGGCATGGCGCACAATTATCGTGGTGCTCCGAAGTCAAATTCCATATTAATGTATTCACACTTAGAATGTATGTCTTCATTGATTGAAGATATACTTTACTTTGTGTGTTGCACATCTAAGTCATCAATATGCATAAGTGTTAGGATGTGTGCCTGATCACAGGACATTTGAGGATTCCAAGATATTTAGCTCACACCGTAACTTGCAAAATCTCTTCTCATCCAAAGGCTTGGTGAAGATATCCTCCAATTGCTCTTCAGTGTTGACGTGTATGATATCAATGTCTTCCTTCACAACATGATCTCTGAGAAAGTGATGACGAATTTCAATGTGCTTTGTCTTCGAGTGCTGAACTGGGTTGTTGGCAATCTTGATGGCGCTTTCGTTGTCGCAGTAAAGTGGCACTTGCTTCAGATGAATGCCATAGTCCTTGAGTGTTTGCTTCATCCACAGAAGCTGATCGCAGCAAGATCCAGCAGCAATGTATTCAGATTCAGCAGTGGAGAGAGATACACAGTTCTGCTTCTTTGAAGACCAACATACAAGTGATCGTCCCAGAAAGTGACATGTGCCTGATGTAGACTTGCGATCAACCTTGTCACCAGCATAATCAGCATCCGAAAATCCAACCAAATCAAACTTTGAGCCCTTTGGATACCATAATCCTAGAGTTGGGGTGTGAGCCAAATATCGAAGAATTCGCTTCACAGCTAAGTGATGAGACTCCTTTGGTGCCGCTTGAAATCAAGCACACATGCAAACACTAAGCATAATATCTGGCCTAGATGCACATAAATAAAGCAAAGACCCAATCATGGAGCGGTATACCTTTTGATCGTACTCTTTACCATTATCGTCAGGACCTAGATGATGTTTGGCTGGCATTGGTGTTGTGAAGCCTTTGCAGTCTTGCATACCAAACTTCTTCAGGCAATCTTTGAGATACTTCTCTTGAGATATGAAGATGCCATTGCGTTGTTGTCGTATTTGAAGACCAAGGAAGAACTTCAGTTCCCCCATCATGGACATCAGATATTGCTCTTGCATCATATATCCAAACTCTTCACTGTACTTCTGATTGGTGCAACCGAAGATAATGTCATCCACATATATTTGGCACACAAACAGTTCACCATCATATGTCTTCGTGAAAAGAGTGGGATCCAGGGAACCAGGTATGAAGCCTTTGCTCTTCAGGAAGTATTTGAGTGTGTCATACCAGGCTCTAGGGGCTTGTTTGAGACCATGTCAGGATGTTTTGGATTTTCAAAGCCAGGTGGCTGTGCAACATACACTTCTTCTTCAATCTTGCCATTGAGAAAGGCACTTTTCACATCCATTTGATATAGAAGTATGTTATGATGATTTGCATAGGCCCGCAGTATGCGTATAGCTTCAAGCCTTGCCACAAGAGCAAATGTTTCATCGAAGTCAATGCCCTCCACTTGAGTATATCCTTGAGCAACGAGACGGGCTTTGTTTCTGACAACTTGACCATGCTCATCTTGCTTGTTGCGGTATATCCATTTGGTGCCTATTATGTTGTGCTTCCGTGGATCAGGACGCTTAACCAGTTCCCATACATTATTCAGCTCAAACTGTTGAAGCTCTTCTTGCATAGCTTGAATCCATTCAGGTTCCATGAAGGCTTCTTCAACTTTCTTGGGTTCTGATATTGAGACGAATGCGAAGTGCCCACAGAAATTTGCTAGCTGAGTTGCCCTTGAACGAGTAAGTGGACCAGGTGCATTGATGCTGTCAATTATTCTGTCAATCTGCACTTCATTGGCAACATGAGGATGTACAGGGCGAAGACTTTGCTCTTGGTGATCTGTGTTGTTGTTGGCGGGAATGTCTTCAGGATGAGCATTGTCTTCATGTTGATCAGGTGCTGAGATGATAAGTTCTTCTTCAGGATGAGCTTCAGAAGGTATAATCTCTCCAGTTCCCATAAGCTTGATTGATTCACTAGCTGGAACTTCATCTAGCACATTTGGAAGTTGCTCTCTTTGTGAACCATTTGTCTCATCGAACCGCACATCCACTGTTTCAACCACTTTGTAATGGAAGAGATTGAAGACTCTATAGGAGTGTGAATCCTTTCCATATCCTAGCATAAAGCCCTCATGTGCTTTTGGTGCAAACTTTGAGGTGTGATGTGGGTCCTTGATCCAGCACCTTGAGCCAAATACTCTGAAGTAACTGACATTTGGCTTCTTGCCAGTTAGGAGTTCATAAGATGTCTTGTTCAGAGGCTTGTGAAGATAAACGCGATTGATTGTATGACACGCAGTATCAATGGCTTCAGTCCAGAATTTTCTTGGAGTCTTGTATTCATCTAGCATTGTTCTGGCCATCTCAATGAGTGTTCTGTTCTTGCGTTCGATGATGCCATTCTGCTGTGGCGTGTATGGAGCTGAGAATTCATGTGTGATGCCCAAGGTATCAATATATGTATCAAGGCCAGTGTTCTTGAATTCAGTGCCATTGTCACTTCTGATGTGCTTTATCTTGGCGCCAAAATTGTTCATAGCTCAATTGGCGAAGCGTCTAAAGACATCCTGCACTTCAGTCTTGTAAAGGATTATGTGCACCCAAGTATATCTAGAGTAATCATCAACAATGACAAAGCCATAGAGGCAAGCAGAAGTAGTAAAAGTTGAGTAGTGAGTGGGACCGAAAAGATCCATGTGGAGCAGTTCGAAGGGTTGTGTAGTAGTCATGATTGTCTTCGAAGGATGTTTTGCCCTTGTCATCTTCCCTGCTTCATAGGCACCGCATAAGTGATCTTTCTTGAACTTGACGCCCTCGATGCCTATGACATGCTTCTTCTTTGAAAGGGTGTGGAGGTTCCTCATGCCAGCATGCCCAAGCCTCTGATGCCAAAGCCAGCATTCTGAAGCTTTTGCAAGAAGACATACTGGAAGTTGTGGTCCTGCTGAGAAATCTACCACGTACAAATCACCTTTCCAATACCCTTCAAACACTAGAGACTTGTCAGATTCCATTAGTACCAGGCAACGATATTTTCCAAACATTACGATCATATTCAAATCGCAAAGCATTGAGACAGACATTAAGTTGAAGCCAAGGGATTCAACAAGCATGACTTTATCCATGTGTTGATCCTTTGAGATTGTAACTCTACCTAGACCCAATACCTTACTTTTACCAGTGTCAGCAAATGTGATGTGGCTCTTGTCGGATGGACGTAATGTTGAGTCCATAAGAAGACTTCTTTTGCCAGTCATGTGATTTGTACACCCACTATCAATAATCCATTCTGAAGACTTTGAAGTCGCTGGTGTCGTACCCTATAGTGCAGTTAGGGGGATAGGCTTCACGAAGAGAATTGTGAAGCATAAACATTTGATGAACCAGTGGGTTATGAAAACTTAGATCCAGATTAGGACTAATAGGGAGAGTAGTATGCGATTTACAGGAACGAAGTACATAATGATGCCATTCGGGCATTTTATCTTGCGCCCTACAAGATTTTTAAGGTCCCCAGCAATAGCATCAGAAGATTTTGTTTTTCTGCTGGAGACCTTTCCCTGCAAAAGAGAGTTAAGCTTTCTTAACCACGCACATCTTCAAGGGTGGCTTAGAAGCAATAAGTCTAAGTGCAGCATCTGTGAATTTTGGCTTTGAAGCCTTAGCAAACAGTCTAGCAGGTGGACAATAGTACTCATAGGAATAGGCAGAATAATTTTTGGTCATATGAACATGACGATTCGAAGAACCGCACTCACATTCATATGCCTGAGTATGGTTTCCCTGCAAAACATTTGCATTAGTGTGACTCAGGTGAGTCCTCTGTTTGTATGAAGCCTTTGGACCATATGAAGCCTTTGGTCTGAGGTTTGTCTTCTTCAAGTGAGGTGTCATGAAGACATTCACAGGAAGATTTTCCAGACATTTTTTCGGAGCCCAGATCTTATTTGTAGGCGGTCCATTCCTGCAGTTAGTACCAATGTACCTGACAAACACTTCACCATTCTGATTCTTAAGCAGTTTATAGTTTGCATCAAAGGATTCATCAATGATAATGGGGTTAGCACAAGTGAAGCCAGATAAATTGGATGGATCTGCTGAAAGTTCCTTTGCAGCAACCCATGTGGTTTTGGGGTACTGCTCAGGTTTCCAGTAAGAGCCATCTGCATTTATTTTCCTCACAAACCCAACACCCTCTTTCCTAGGGTTTCAGTTCAGAATCTGCTTCTTGGGGACATCACATAATGTCTGATGTCCTTTAAGACTTTTGTACATCCCTGTTTCAAGCAATGTCTTCAACCTAGCATTCTCATCAGCAATAGCAGTGGTATCCTCAGCAGAGGGGTTAGTTACCACATCAACAGTTAAAGATATTGCAACAGCAGTAGCAGTGGAACATTCAGCAACAGAAGTAGCATTATCACGCTCAATGCATTTAAGACATGGTGGTTCAAATCCTTCCTGAGCGGGACTGATCTGTTCAGCGCAAAGTGACTCGTTTTCCTTTTGAAGATCTTCATGAGCCGCTCTCAATTTCTCAAGTTCTTGCTTCCTTTGAAGATAATCATAGGAAAGCTTTTCATGAGTTGTTGAGAGAGTATCAAGATGATCCTCAAGTTCCTGATACTTAACGTGAAGATTTTTTATGTCTTCAATTAAGGATTCAGATCAAGTCATTTCAGCACCCAACAGATCATCGCTTCTGTCTAACAGTTCTTGAATATGTTCCATAGCTTTCTGCTGTTCAGTTGCAATTTTAGCAAGTGTTTTGTAGCTGGGTTTTGAATCACAGTCAGAGTCATCATCACTAGATGTTTGATAGCGAGTAGTGTGTGTGTTTACCTTGGCACCGCGTGCCATGAAGCAGTAGGTAGGAGTGGAGTCGTTCTTGTCATTTGAGTCGGTGTCGGTGATGCAGTCATTGTCTTCAGTGTTGAAGATGGACTTGGCGACGTATGCTGTAGCCAGACTCGCAATGCCAGAATCAGACTCCTCCTCAGACTCCACCTCTGCCTCCTCAGATGCGGACTCCTCCTCTGAATCCATCTCTTTGCCAACAAACGCACGTCCCTTGCCAGATGAGCTCTTCTTGTGTGATGAAGACTTTGAGGAAGACTTGGAAGAAGACTTTGAGTATTTCTTCTTCTTCTTGTCGTCAGAATCATATTCCTTGCTCTTCTTCTTTCTTCTGTTCTCATTGTCCCACTGTGGACACTCAGAGATGAAGTGTCCAGTTTTCTTGCACTTGTGGCATGTTTTCTTCTTGTAGTCATGAGCAGAAGCTTCATCATTCCTTGAGCTTGATCGTGAAGATTTTCTGAAGCCTTTCTTCTTGGTGAATTTTTGGAACTTCTTCACTAGCATTGCAAGTTCCCTTCCAATGTCTTCAGGATCATCAGAACTGCTGTCAGATTCTTCTTCAGATGAGGAAAAAGCTTTTGCCTTCAAGGCACGAGTTCACCCATAGTTTGGACCGTAGATATCTCTTTTCTCAGAAAGCTGAAACTCATGTGTGTTGAGCCTCTCAAGTATGTCAGATGGATTGAGTGTCTTGAAATCAGGACATTCTTGAATCATCAGGGCTAGAATGTCAAACGAACTATCAAGTGATCTCAGCAGCGTCTTGACGATTTCATGTTTAGTGATCTCAGTGGCGCCGAGGGCTTGAAGCTCATTTGTGATATCAGTGAGCCGATCAAATGTGTGCTGGACATTCTCATTGTCATTTCGCTTGAAGCGGTTGAAGAGGTTGCGAAGTACACTGATTCTTTGATCTCTCTAGGTTGAGACGCCTTCATTGACCTTGGAGAGCCAGTCCCAGACCAGCTTGGATGTCTTCAAGACACTCACACGGCCATACTGTCCTTTTGTCAGATGGCCACAGATGATATTTTTGGCGGTAGAGTCCAGTTGAGTGAACTTCTTGACATCAGCAGCAGTGACACCTTCTCCAGCCTTGGGAACACCATTCTCGACGACATACCATAGGTCGACGTCAATGGCTTCAAGATGCATGCGCATCTTATTCTTCCAGTAGGGATATTCAGTTCCATCGAAGACGGGGCACGCAGCGGAGACTTTGATTATCCCTGCAGTCGACATAGCTAAAACTCCAGGTGGTTAAACCGAATCACACAGAACAAGGGAGCACCTTGCTCTGATACCAATTAAAAGTGCGTTATATCGACTAGAGGGGGGGGTGAATAGGCGATTTTTATGAAAGTCTTCAAAACGTGAGAGTTATGAAGACAAACAGCGAAGATTATGCCTATTACTATGCAGCGGAAGTTAGATTACACTAGGCCAGCCATGATCATGTATTCAATAGAGAGAAAGCACAATGACAAACAACACCAGTGTAATACGGATCAGGTAGGAAGAAGTTATGAAGCCAAACAGTTCATATATTCACGTTGTGAAGACAAAAGATAAAGCAAGCATGCAATGGCTTCACAATGTGTAACAGTAAGAAAAGGAAGTGAAGATGAAACCAGTGACTCGTTGAAGACAATGATATGTTGGACCAGTTCCAGTTGCTGTGACAATTGTACGTCTGGTTGGAGCGGCTAGGTATTTAAACCTTAGGACACACAGTCCCGGACACCCAGTCCTGAACACACAGTTCAGGACACCAAGTCCTCACCATATTCTCCTTGAGATAAGGTCACTTAGTCCTCGCCCAATCACTCTGGTAAGTCTTCAAGGTAGACTCCCAAACCTTCACAAACTTTGTTCACTGGCAATCCACAATGTCTCTTGGATGCTCTTAACGCGACGCCTAACCGTCTGGAGGATTCACAGTCCTCAAGTGTAATAAGTCTTCAGATCACGCAGACACAAGGACTTAAGTGATGCCCAATTTACTCTGGCTCTGGGTGGTTAGGGCTTTTCTCCTCACTAGGAATTTTCTCTCAAAGGCTTCGAGGTGGGTTGCTCTCAAACGACAAAAGTCGTGCACTGAAATCTGAGCAGCCAACAGTTTATGGTTGTGGGGGTGGGCTATTTATAGCCACTTGGCAACCCGGCCTGATTTGTCCGAAATGACCCTGGGTCACTAAGGAACTGACACGTGTCTCAACGGTCAGATTTCGAACTCTCATGGCAACTTTACTTGGGCTACAAGCAAAGCTGACTTGTCCGGCTCTGGACAAGATTCGCTCTCATTGTCTTCACTCGAAGACATAGGTTTTTGATTTAGGCATCACTTCAGTCATTCTGACTGGTTCTCCTGGACCCCACTTAACAGTACGATGGTTCCTATGACTCAACACAAAAGAGAAAGAACTACGAAAGATCTAAGTCTTCGAGCTCCATATGCTTCATAACGTGTCTTCTTTTGTCATAGTCTTCAAAGTGAATATCTTCATGTACCACCTTTGTCTTCAATGTATTCATGCATTTTTAGGGGTCATTTCTAGTAGTAAAACCCAATCAATGAGGGACTTCTACCTGTGTTTTCCTGCAATTCTCACAAACACATTAGTCCCTCAACTAGGTTTGTCATCAATACTTCAAAACCAACTAAGGATGGCACTAGATGCACTTACAGATATTCGTAGGTACTCATCCTACGAATCAGTGGTCGTGCCATATGCAAGCATCCGTAGTGCGGTCGTGCACTTCTGGTAACCAGAGAAGCCAATCGTTCCCACGACGTCTTCTTCAAGACGAAGTAGTCATCATAGGACCGGACGCCATGGTACAAACAATCGAAGACAGTCTTGCGCATCCGAAAACGCTAACGAAGATGGTCAACGAAGAGTGCATTCAGGGCAAAGTAGTCGACAATCAGTGTCAAATGCCCGCGCGCCCTGTTGGGGTTGAGGAATCGATGACTGTTGATTGAGCACTTGAAATTGATAACATACTCCTCTGCACGCTCCGCGTCTTCAAGGACCGCCTGCATCTTCGCCGTCTCATCCGAGTACCCCTCCTCGTCGGACGAGTCGTCAAACGAGTCAACATAGGGCTCCTATATGTACTCCAAGTTGGAATCCATTGCTACAAATAAGAAGAAAAAAATGTTTATAGCTCCGACAATTCATCGAACAGTTGCCGGGCATGATGAGTATATCAGTAGATGAAGGTACCTGGCGAGGCGGTCGGAGGATAGGGTGTTGAGCCCGGCTAAAACGCTGGAGGCGATGAAGACATATAGTTCCGACATGGGTGTGCCGGGGTGGTGGAGCGGCGGTGAAGGCAATAGAGAAGAGGAAGGAGAGAAAATGAGAAGGATGAAGGCACGGGTCTAGAAAGGGTTTTGGGTGGGCCAGAGTCCTATGTGTCGGGTGTCGGGACTCCCACAAAACTCTACACGTATTTTTATTGGGTTTGTGTGAGAAAGTAGGCTCACACCTGGCCTCGAATCGATAAAGGCCGAAGGCATGCGGACGGTTTGCCTTAAGATGCCTTGAGGCCTTTTGTGGTGGATTCCCACGCCAGCCGATCGAGGCAGCATGATGGACTCGGCAGGCAGGAGGCCTTTGCGGTGCGCTGCGCGCATCGTGGGAGAGGCGGCATTCACGACTGTAAAATGGAACGAAAATTAAATCTCACCTTGTCTGTTTTCAAAGGATTTAGTTTGGGGTTTTGTCTGTTTACAAATCCAAAACCGCTCAAAACCAAGACCAGGGATAAATTAATCATGTCCATAAACATGGGATTTGTTGCCAAAGAAAAGTCCGATACTCCGTGTCGCGTAGTAGAAGAAATTTGTTCAATGACAGAGACGCAATTAGCTGGCGATAGCAGCGTGTTATCCGTAGTTAACGCGTCAGGAAGGACCGGTGAAGAGGGAAGGCAAACAAACGGATGGACGAGCCAGATCTGGTTTTCCGGCTTAGGGTTTGGGCATTAGTGCTCTGCTGGGCTCACGCGCCCCATAAATACCCGCACCTAGATTTGCAGTTTCCTCTCTCCCTCTCCACCCCCCAGAACCAGAACTAGAGGGAGGCCGCGGCGGCTACCGCCATATCTACCAGATCTTTCGGCCATGTTTTTTCATTATGCTTCCTTCGCAGTGGCCGGACAAGAGGCAATCATGGAGACAATACCTAGGCTTTGTTCTCCTTTGGTAAGCATATTTTTCTTCATCACTTTCTCTCCTCTGGTGACTTTGGTTATGGTTCTCATCTGCAATTTTTCCTCGCGGAGTGGCCAGGCGACATCGACTCTCTGGGCGATGCGGTTGGGCGTGCTCCATCATCGCCCAGAGAGTCGATGTCACCTGGCCACTCCATGAGGAAAAATTGCAGATGAGAACCATAACCAAAGTCACCAGAGGAGAGCAAGTGATGAAGAAAAATATGCTTACCAAAGGAGAACAAAGCCTAGGTATTGTCTCCATGATTGCCTCTTGTCCGGCCACTGCGAAGGAAGCATAATGAAAATGGCCGAAAGATCCGGTAGATATGACGGTAGCCGCCGCGGCCTCCCTCTAGTTCTGGTTCTGGGGGGTGGAGAGGGAGAGAGGAAACTGCAAACCTAGGTGCGGGTATTTATGGGGCGCGTGAGCCCAGCAGAGCACTAATGCCCAAACCCTAAGCCGGAAAACCAGATCTGGCTCGTCCATCCGTTTGTTTGCCTTCCCTCTACACCGGTCCTTCCTGACGTGTTAACTACGGATAACACGCTGCTATCGCCAGCTAATTGCGTCTCTGTCATCGAACAAATTTCTTCTACTACGCGACACGGAGTATCGGACTTTTCTTTGGCAACAAATCCCATGTTTATGGACATGATTAATTTATCCCTGGTCTTGGTTTATGGACACGGAGTACGAATTGCAAAACAGTGTAGAAGATTATCACATCCTAATACAAGACTGGGGTAAATAAACCTAATGCAAGCAGCAGTTGGATTTGTATCAACAAAATATGGGACAAGGCACGCCAATCAGCTTCATTACTCGGTTTTTTGGGGAAGGAAGATGAGGACAGAGACAAGGTCCTTACTTTGTACCGGGTCTGTCGAGGTATCTTTGTCTGTGTCTTCTGAACTGCGATATTTTGCGCTTCTACGAGAGAACGAGGGGGTTGCTGAGGGGGTCCGGACGGGGTGGCTTTTGTTTCTTCGGAGGCATCTAGCGAAAGGAACATCGAAATACTGAGAAGAGGCAGATGAAAGACGAAGAAGCAGAGGTGGGAAGGAGATAAAGCCGGTACCTTTTCCCAAACCTCGGCCGCTGCTCGTCGGGGATGGCGTCCCCCTTCTGGTAGCAGCCGCGGATGGCGCGCCCCTTCTGGTAGGGGCCACTACCGTCCCTCTGGAGGAAGCCGCTACTCGTCGCGGATGGCGTCCACCTTCTGGTAGCAGCAGCTGCGGCCGCCACTGTCCCCCTCTGGTAGGGGCAGCCGCCGCTGCCGCTTGTGCTTCGGGTGGACGGACCTCTCGCACTCGCCCAAACGCGAGAAGGCGGCTTTAATATATTTGGAGTGTCGAGGCAACAACTTGGGCTTAACCTAGCCGTCTGATGCGGTGCAGTCACCAGTTCCGGCCCAGATATGGCATACTGGGCTGACATATGGCCTAACCCAATGGTTGGGCCGGCAGTCGACAAATCCGGCCTGCCAACGACCGAGGCCGCGGATCTGCCGAGCTGGGCCGAGATCTAGCCTTACCCGATGGACGGTAGGCCACGCCTTGCGAGTTGTTGCTCCCCCGCCCAGATCCGTGCCTAATCAAAAAAAATCCGTGCGTGGATCGAGGGCTTCAGCCATGGCCATCCAACACCGCGGTTGGGCGTGCTTCATCATCGCCCAGAGAGTCGATGTCGCCTGGCCACTGCGCGAGGAAAAATTGCAGATGAGAACCATAACCAAAGTCACCAGAGGAGAGCAAGTGATGAAGAAAAATATGCTTACCAAAGGAGAACAAAGCCTAGGTATTGTCTCCATGATTGCCTCTTGTCCGGCCACTGCGAAGGAAGCATAATGAAAAAACATGGCCGAAAGATCCGGTAGATATGGCGGTAGCCGCCGCGGCCTCCCTCTGGTTCACTACCAAAAATTATCTAGTTGCCGACGGCCTCATCAATGCCGACGGTGCCCATCGGCATAAATGGACATATGCCGACGGCCAAGGGCAGGCCGTAGGCGTAGAATAGCCGTCAACGTATGTGTATCTATGCCGACGGGGGCCGTCGGCATATTACGGCCGTCGGGACAGCTCACGGTACGCCTACGGGGACCATCGGCATAGAAGAGCCCATCGGCATAGAAAGGGCCCACCTACCCGATTAGCGGTGACCGTTTGACGGCGTCAAAACTACACCGACGGGGGATAACTGCGGTCGTCGGCATAACTATGCCGACGGCTAGGCCGTCGGCATAGCTATGCTAACATCACCGATCCGCGCCGTCGACACGTCATCAATCTGAGGGAGTGGGGGCCTATGGTGTGGCAGAGATATGCCGTCGGCATAGCCGTCGGCATAGTCCTAGCCCATGCTATCTGCCACATCATCAATCCGCGTGCAATGCCATGTCATCGATCCGTGGGATCGTAGCTCCGTGTGCACAGCTATGCCGACGGCCTTGCCGTCGGCATACCTTTATTTTTTTATTTTTAGTTTATATATTTATTATTTTGTATTTTTCACAACATAAATGTGCCATATCTAAACAAAAAACATGCCCCGATGGTATATCGATTGCCCCCGTCACAGATGTCACTGCCGCCGTGTCACGGAGGGGGGAAACGGTCGACATGGAGGGAATCTGGTTAGAGGGGGGACTCGGGGTGGCCTTCGGGGTGTAGCTATGCTACCGAAACATCGCATGGGTCCCGATGCATGTGTGAAAGTGTTCTGGCATGCGTAGACGCCCGTCTTGGGGCTCCATGGTGTGGCCCCCTCCACGGAAGGCAGAGCCGCCGTCACTTGGAGGGGGGAAGGTGCGGGTGCGGTGGAACCGGAGGGAATCTAGTGTTGGGTTGGGTCCAAACCGTGTTCGGAGATGTTGCTATGGGCTGACCTATCGCAACGAGGTGGAAGAGTCCACCGGTCAAAGCCCGCCCGGCGAAAGTCAAAGGGCTAGATCTACTCGTCGACTAGGATTCGGGGTGGCCTT
>NC_057797.1:776044111-776045099 GCF_018294505.1 Triticum aestivum | reverse complement strand
CAAACCATGTTCGGGGATGTTGCTATGGGCTGACCTATCGCAACCAGGTGGAAGAGTCCACCGGTCAAAGCTCGTCCGGCGAAAGTCAAAGGGCTAGATCTATTGGACAACCTGGATTTGGGGTGGCCTTCGGGGTGTAGCTATGCCACCGAAACATTGCACGGGTCCCGATGCATGTGTGAAAGTGTTCTGGCATGCGTAGACGCCCGTCTTGGGGCTCCGTGGTGTGGCCCCCCTCTACGGAAGGCAGTGCTTGCATAATTTAGAGGGGGGATGGTGCAGGTGCGGTGGAACCGAAGGGAATCTAGTGTTGGGTTGTGTCTAGACCGTGTTCAGGGATGTTGCTATGGGATGACCTATCGCAACCAGGTGGATGATTCCACCGGGCAAAGCGCGTCTGACGAAAGTCAACGGGCTAGATCTACTTGTCAACTGGGATTCGGGGCGGCCTTCGGGGTGTAGCTATGCCTCCTAAACATCGCATGAGTCCCAATCACTAGTAGAAAACGGAGCTTTAAAACTGGTTCGTAAGAGCCTTTAGTGCGGGTTATGGAACCGGCACTAAAGTGTGGGCACTAAAGGCCCCCCCTTTAGTACCGGTTCGGGGTGTAGCTATGCCACCTAAACATCGCACGGGTCCCGATGCATGTGTGGAAGTGTTATGGCATGCGTAGACGCCCGTCTTGGGGCTCCGTGGTGTGCCCCCCTCACCGGAAGGCAGTGCCGCCATCACATAGTGGGGGGGGATGGTGCTGGTGCGGTGGAACCGGAGGGAATCTAGTGTTGGGTTGGGTCCACACCATGTTCGAGGATGTTGCTATTGGCTGACCTATCGCAACCAGGTGGAAGAGTCCACCGAACAAAGCCCGTCTAGCGAAGTCAAAGAGCTAGATCTACTAGTCAACTGGGATTCATGGTGGCCTTCGTGCTGTGACTATGCCACCAAAACATCGCACGGGTCTCGATGCATGAGTGAAAGTGTTCTGGC
>NC_057797.1:776041937-776044034 GCF_018294505.1 Triticum aestivum | reverse complement strand
TGGGTCCAGATCGTGTTCGGGGATGTTGCTATGGGCTGACCTATCGCAACCAGGTGGAAGAGTCCACCAGTCAAAGCCCGTCCGACGAAAGTCAAAGGGCTAGATCTACTGGTCAACTGGGATTCGGGGTGGCCTTCGGGGTATAGCTATGCCACTGAAACATCGCACGGGTCCCGATGCATGTGTGAAAGTGTTCTGGCATGTGTAGATGCCCGTCTTGGGGCTCCGTGGTGTGGCCCTCCTCCACGGAAGGTAGAGCAGCCATCACTTAGAGGGGGGATGGTGTGGGTGCGGTGGAACCGGAGGGAATCTAGTGTTGGGTTGGGTCTCCGGGGCGTGGCCCCCCCTCACGGACGGCGATGACACGGTAGTAGACGTTCTGCGGTAACGATGCGGCGTCAATATTACTAAATACTCGGAGCGCGATAAAATCTAGATTTTTTTTGCACGATGTGGGCACATGTGCTATAGGAACGATGGTATTTTTTCATAATTTTTGGTGATGGAGAAGTATCCGAAAAATTCCCTCTACGTGGATTGCCCTTCGCGCGTCTACGGCTGTGGCCGGTGGCCTCCGGGGGCTAGCATGCCGCCAAATCTTGCGCCGGCGGCCTCTCACAAGTCTGGAAGTGTTGTGGCGGTTGCAAACGCCCGGCACGCGTGTCTGGGGTGTGCCCCCCTCACGGACGGCGCTGCCGCCGGCACCTGGAGGGGGGAAACGGACGCGTGGGGTCTACATGGAGGGTATCTTGCTGTGGGTCTGGCCCGGATGTTGCTCCAAAGTGTTCCTATGGGCTGACCTAACACAACTTGGTGGGGAGGTCCACTGGTCAAAGCCCGTCCGTGCGAAGTCAAAGGGGTAGATCCCATGGTCAAACGCTACAGGGTTAGGCGGGACGGGGGCACTGGGGGTAGAAATGCCACTGGAGCGTCGCACCGGGCCCTCATACATGCGGGGTGGTGTGGTGGCATGTCCGAAGAGGCGGGACACGTCTCCGGGGCGTGGCCCCCCTCACGGACGGCGATGACACGGTAGTAGACGTTCTGCGGTAACGATGCGGCGTCAATATTACTAAATACTCGGAGCAGGATAAAATCATGAGTTTTTTTGCACGACGTGGGCACATGTGCTATAGGAACAATGGTATTTTTTTCATAATTTTTGGTGATGGAGAAGTATCCGAAAAATTCCCTCTACGCGGATTACCCTTCGCGCATCTACGGCTGTGGCCGGCGGCCTCCGGGGGCTAGCATGCCGCCAAATCTTGCGCCGGCGGCCTCTCACAAGTCTGGAAGTGTTGTGGCGGTTGCAAACGCCTGGCACGCGTGTCCGGGGTGTGCCCCCCTCACGGACGGTGCTGCCGCCGGCACCTGGAGGGGGGAAACGGACGCGTGGGGTCTACATGGAGGGTATCTTGCTGTGGGTCTGGACCGGATGTTGCTCCAAAGTGTTCCTATGGGCAGACCTAACACAACCGGGTGGGGAGGTCCACTGGTCAAAGCCCGTCCGTGCAAAGTCAAAGGGGTAGATCCCGTGGTCAAACCCTACAGGGTTAGGCGGGACGGGGGCACTGGGGGGGTAGCAATGCCACCGGAGCGTCGCACCGGGCCCTCATACATGCGGGGTGGTGTGGTGGCATGTCCGAAGAGGCGGGATGCGTCTCCGGGGCGTGGCCCTCCCCTCACGGACGGCGATGGCATCGTTACCGCAGAACGTCTAATACCGAGCACTGAAAAGTTCACAGCAACTGTCCATTTTCTTCATGTAAGTCTAATGAATACCGGAGCTTATAACGTATGGATTAGTGAACTATTTAAACAGGTCAAATTGCTTTTCCCTCGGCGAGGTGGGACTATTTTTTTTTTAAAAAGCAGTTGCCATCTATGCCTACGGCATAGCCGTCGGCATAGGCCTCCTATCTATGCCGATGGCCTTGCCGTCGGCATAGAGACGCACATGTCCACGGATCGATGACGTGGCAAAGTGGCGGGCCTATGCCGACGGCCAGGCCGTCGGCATAGGGCCGGCCTTATCCCCTTGCGGTTCGCCCCCGCACCACCCATTCGCCATCTCCCTCTTCCTCCCCGACCCACACC
>NC_057797.1:776040939-776041927 GCF_018294505.1 Triticum aestivum | reverse complement strand
CAAACCATGTTCGGGGATGTTGCTATGGGCTGACCTATCGCAACCAGGTGGAAGAGTCCACCGGTCAAAGCTCGTCCGGCGAAAGTCAAAGGGCTAGATCTATTGGACAACCTGGATTTGGGGTGGCCTTCGGGGTGTAGCTATGCCACCGAAACATTGCACGGGTCCCGATGCATGTGTGAAAGTGTTCTGGCATGCGTAGACGCCCGTCTTGGGGCTCCGTGGTGTGGCCCCCCTCTACGGAAGGCAGTGCTTGCATAATTTAGAGGGGGGATGGTGCAGGTGCGGTGGAACCGAAGGGAATCTAGTGTTGGGTTGTGTCTAGACCGTGTTCAGGGATGTTGCTATGGGATGACCTATCGCAACCAGGTGGATGATTCCACCGGGCAAAGCGCGTCTGACGAAAGTCAACGGGCTAGATCTACTTGTCAACTGGGATTCGGGGCGGCCTTCGGGGTGTAGCTATGCCTCCTAAACATCGCATGAGTCCCAATCACTAGTAGAAAACGGAGCTTTAAAACTGGTTCGTAAGAGCCTTTAGTGCGGGTTATGGAACCGGCACTAAAGTGTGGGCACTAAAGGCCCCCCCTTTAGTACCGGTTCGGGGTGTAGCTATGCCACCTAAACATCGCACGGGTCCCGATGCATGTGTGGAAGTGTTATGGCATGCGTAGACGCCCGTCTTGGGGCTCCGTGGTGTGCCCCCCTCACCGGAAGGCAGTGCCGCCATCACATAGTGGGGGGGGATGGTGCTGGTGCGGTGGAACCGGAGGGAATCTAGTGTTGGGTTGGGTCCACACCATGTTCGAGGATGTTGCTATTGGCTGACCTATCGCAACCAGGTGGAAGAGTCCACCGAACAAAGCCCGTCTAGCGAAGTCAAAGAGCTAGATCTACTAGTCAACTGGGATTCATGGTGGCCTTCGTGCTGTGACTATGCCACCAAAACATCGCACGGGTCTCGATGCATGAGTGAAAGTGTTCTGGC
>NC_057797.1:776035581-776040929 GCF_018294505.1 Triticum aestivum | reverse complement strand
CCTCGCGCCGGCCGCCCCGCCCCGACCCTGCGCCGGCCGCCCCGCCCCTACCCCGCGCCTCCCCGCCCCAACTCTGGCCGGCCCTCTCAAGGTGATTTTTTTTTGAAGTTTTTAGTGTTTTTTAGTAATTTTGGAGCTAGTTAGATATAGATAGTTAGATAGGTATTTAGATAGTTAGATACATAGTTAGATAGATAGTTAGATGGGTAGATAGTTAGATAGATAGTGAGATAGGTAGTAAAAAAATTTGGTTAGATGAGATGCTATATGTTGCATGCCTTGAAAAAAAATTGGTGACGATGATGAATATGTGATGGCGATGATGAATATGTGATGGCGATGATGAATATGTGATGACGATGATGAATATAGGTAGTAAAAAAATTTGGTTAGACGAATAGGTGATAATTATGATGATGATGAATATGTGATGACGATGATGAATATATTGTTAATGTTGTTAGTTTTTTGCCTATATGATGCAAAAATAAATGAATGCATGTTTAAATTTTTTAAATATGCTCTATGAGTTGTGATGTTCTAATTATTTGTCGCGATGGAATTTGCAGGCTTTGTGGTTTAGCATTTCATTGGAGTGACCGTTGTCCGGCACGTTGGTCCCCCTGAGCATCCCTCTGCTATTCGACTACTTCCTCTACAGCCGAGGGTGAGCTACACGTCCATCTCCTCCAATTTTTCATATCACTAGATTTCATTCTCAAGTCAAGTGGTGTAACCTAGGCGTTTCCCGTCCGAAAGGGTTGCATCGATAAATATGCATTCAATTGCATATTTATCACCGCAGCTCTTTCGGATTGTCCAGCGTTTTCCATGGACAACCCGAGGATGTGTAGATTGGGTATGTTCTCCATGTTCTACCCCGTTCCGAGACAGGATTTCGGCGGCGCCTCCTCATTGTTCTCCGGAGCACATTCTCTCGGCTATTTGCCGAGACGTGTATCTGGAGAACAGCGGGGAGGTGCTGCCGAAATTTTGTCTCAGAACGGGGTAGAATGGAGAACGTACTCAATCTACACATCCTTGGGTGGGATTAGGACCCATCTTTACCTATTAGAGATGTAGGTGGATTCAACGCGGTAGAAACTGAAAATTTGATGTGATTAATTTAAGTGAATCCTTAATTATGTTGTGTGGCTTGCAAAAAAGCAGAGGATGGCAGATAATCAGTGGATGTACAGTGGTTTTATCCATCGGAATCGAGTAACATCAGAGTGGATCGCGAAAACCGATGTGTATTTGAAGGAGATATTCCGTCGTCCAATGAGAATTATCCCACCATGCCCCTGTGCGAGATGTGCCAGACGTCACCGTAGAAATCAGACGGACATGAGTGAGCACCTTCGCACACACGGATATATGCCAAACTTTGACATGCCGCCGATAAACATAGCTGAGCAGGACCGTGGTAGAGAGGAGGTGATGCGACAACGCATCGATGGATATGAGGACGACGGGGTCAGGGACATGCTAGATGATGTCATTGTTGCAGAAACGGCAAATGCGACACCTTCAGAGAATGAACCGGAGGAGCCGGAGGCAACCGCAAAGGCGTTCTTGGAGGTCTTGGCCTCGTCGAAGAAACCTCTTTATGCGGGTGCGAAAATATCTCAGCTGGATGCCATCTCGCAACTGATTGCAGTGAAGGCTGAGTACGGCTGTAGCCAGAAATGCTTCGAAGCATTCCTGGGAGTATGGGCTAACAGCCTCCCTGAGGGTCATGAACTGCCGAAAAGCATGTACGATACAAAGAAAATCATGAAGGCACTCTCTATGGATTATGAGAAAATAGATGTTTGCCCGAAGAATTGCCTTTTGTTTAGGCACGAGTATGCGGATGACAAGTACTGTAGGAAGTGCGGTTCGTCTCGGTACATTGAGGTGGTCGGTGAGGATGGTGAGAAAAAGTAGCTAACCATCCCCGTTAAGGTTCTTCGGTATCTTGATTTTATAAAAAGACTGCAGCGCCTTTTCATCATGAAGGAGTCTGCCAAAATGATGAAGTGGCACAAGGAAGGTATAAGGTACAATCCAAAAAAAAATCATACATCCATCGGGAGGGGAAGCATGGAAGTCATTCGATGAAGAATACCCCGAGGAAGCAGCCGGGGCTGGGAATGTCAGAATAGCCATATCAGGTGATGGGTTGAATCCATATGGTATGTCCTCCAATCCATACAGCTGCTGGCCTGTGTTTGTAATTCCGCTCAATCTTCCTCCCGATGCCCTAATGCAACGGAAGACCATGTTCTTGAAGCTCATCATTCCGGGGCCTGACTACCCGGGGAAGCAATTGGGTGTGTTTATGCAGCCGCTTGTGGATGCTTTGCACCATTCTTGGTACTTTCCGAGGTTGACATACGACCGGGATCTGCAGAGAAATTTCTTGATGAAAGTTTGGTTGCACTATTGCATGCATGACTTTCCCGGCTATGCTCTATTCTGCGGATGGTGTACAAGTGGTAAGATGCCATGCCCAGTGTGCATGCAGGCTCTGCAAATGATTTGGCTGAGTAAGGGTGGCAAGTATGTAGCCTTTGGCCTACATCGACAGTTCCTCCCTCCAGACCATCTAGACAGGGAAGACAAGAAGAACTTCACGAAAGGCCGGGTTGTTCATGAAGTAACCGAGATTTCAACATTTTCGGGGGCAGATGTTCTTGCTCAGCTAAAAGCTCTCAAGCCTAAAGTCAAAGGCAAAGGCAAAGCCAAAGCCAAAGGCTTCGAGGGATATGGTGAGACGCACAACTGGACGCACATTACCCCCTTCTCGCAGCTTCCCTATTTCAAGGACCTCAAACTTCCTTACAATATTGATGTGATGCACATCGAAAAGAATGTGGCAGAGTCCCTTTTCGACACGATCCTCAACATTCCTGATAAGACGAAGGATGACGTAAAAGCTAGAGCCGATCAATAGAGAATGTGTGATAGACCACGCCTGAACATGAAGCCTCCCACAGGCGGTCGAAAAAACTGGTTCAAGCCAGATGCTGACTTTGTCCTTAAACCGCCAGAAAAAAAGAAGTACTTATCTGGCTGAAACAAATTTTCAAGTTCACCGATGGTTATGCATCGAATATAAGTAAGGGAGTCAATCTTTCAACGGGCAAAGTGATGGTTCGACGGCCTAAAGAGTCATGACTACCATGTATGGATTGAGCGGATAATGCCGGTGATGGTTCGAGGCTATGTCCCCGAGCATGTCTGGCGAGTGCTTGCCGAGCTTAGCCATTTCTTTCACACGCTCTGTGCTAAAGAAGTAAGTAAAGAAGGCACCGGAGTTGATAGTCAAGCTCGAGAAGATCTTTCCGCCAGGCTTCTTCACTCCGATGACACATCTCATTCTGCACCTCGCGAATGAGGTATTGTTGGGGGGCCCTGTGCAAAATCGCTGGCAGTATGGCCCTGAGAGGCAGAACAAGCATCTCCGACGGAAATGTGGAAACAAAGCTAAGATTGAAGCTTCCATAGCTGAGGCAGTTATCCTAGAGGAGGTGTCAGACCTCAGGACATCATACTATCCAGACCATGTTCCCCATCTGCATAACAAGGTTCCTCGATACAATATAGAAGAGCCCAAGTATCAACCCAGACTCGATCTATTCAACGCGCAAGGTGGGAGGGCTGGGGCCTCGAAATCTTATAACATGCCACGACAAGAGTGGGAGGACCTCATGCTCTATATCTTGCACAACATCAAGGAAGTTGAGGAAGTGTGGATGAGGTAATACCACTACACCATTCCTTTATGTCTTCCACATTATCATGTTTATGTTCACTTAGTCCCGGTCTAACACCGCTTATCTTTTTTTAGTGATTTCGTTCAAGAGGAATGGACGGGAGTGAATCCTCCTACTGAGGCGGAGTCACTTACTCTTCTCCGTCATGGAAACCCTGGACGTAAAAATTTTGTTGCTTGGTTCATGGAGAAAGTAATTTTCCACACTCCCCTATTAAATACCTACTTCAACATTTATTAGTTAACCGAACTAATGCACGCAACAATTTCCATTATACTTGTAGGGAAAAGATCTGAACATATCTATGGATGATGAATTGAGATGGGTTTCCATGGGTTTTGACCCTGCCGTCATGACATGTAAAAAGTATGATGTGAATGGGTATCGCTTCCATACAGAGGAGCGCCAAAATAGCCGCCCCGATCCCAAAACTATAAATACTGGAGTGTACACCCCCGGTCAAAATTCAGTAGACTACTACGGAAGGGTACAAAATATATACGAGGTTAAATTCCGCCAGGGGCGTGAGACCCTAAGTCTGCCTGTGTTCAAATGCCGATGGTTCGATCCGCGGGAGGGGGTAAAACATATGCCTCCCATTGGTTTGGTCGAAGTTAAACCATCAACCGTCTATGCCGGAGCCGATCTCTTCATTGCGGCTACCCAAGCTACACAAGTATATTATCTGCCTTACCCATGCCAAAAAGTGTATCTAACGGGTTGGGAAGTTGTGTTCAAGGTGTCGCCACTTGGTAAGCTACCAGACCCGAATGAAGACGACTACTACAACATTAACCCCATGACATACGAGGGAGTGTTCTATCAAGAGCAACCTGATGATGATGATGATGATGTGGTTAGAAACGATGATGCTAGACTATTGGGTGATGATGATGTGGACCCAAACGTCGACGATGCACGGAATGATGGTGAGACCATTGTCAATGAAAATGACATACTTATGCTAGAAAAGTTAAACGAAGACGCTGACGACGAGGAAGAGCCTCCACCTCCGTCAGACAACAAAGATGATATGATTGATAGTGATGATGAGACGGACCGAGAAAGAGGTTACAACAGTGATGATTCATATGGGTTCTAGCAGATGTACGTTTCAAGTATTTTTTTCTATAGTTTAGGAATATGCTTTTTTATGCATTTTTATTAATGTGTTTATTATCATGCCTTTTCCTTCATTTCATTAATTTACTAATTTCTTTTTCTCTTTTCAATGTAGGTTCGTGGAACATGGGCAAGGGGAAGGCCGACGGCGTGGGTTTCCTACGCAAGGTCATCGGCCTGCCTAGTCGGAGTGGTCGAGCACGTAATCCTTCCCCTCGGCTACTTGACGATGACTCCTCACAGGGAGGTCGAGGGAGAGGTGCCCCTAGAGGAGGAGGGGGCGGGGGGAGAGCCTCTAGAGGACGAGGTGCTGGGGGGAGAGCCACTACAGGGGGTCGCGGCTAGAAAGAGCGCACCCTCACCGACTTAGGGGTGTTGTCTTCGAGGCCCTCCTCTAGTGAGGTACCCTCCTCTAGTGAGGTACACTCTAGGGAGGAGGAGGAGGAGGAGGTGGTGGTGGAGGAG
>NC_057797.1:776027786-776035337 GCF_018294505.1 Triticum aestivum | reverse complement strand
GGTGGTGACGGGAAGGGGGTTGACACGAAGGGGTGGCTGCATGGCAACGCAAAGCTACCAAAGCAGGTTCCTGCTACTGAGGAGCAGAAGTGGCTCATTGAGCCCATGGGAAAAGAGTAAGTGGTTCATTATGTTGCTTGTCACATGCTTATTCCGGTTGTTATTTATTTTTCTTGTCACATGCTAATAGTTTATTCTTTTGCAGCAACTGGATATATTCTAAAGGGGTCCGTATTCCCAATGGCCTCATCACCGTCTTGCTGAAGTTATATTGGCCGGGGTTGTACTGTCCTGATCCAGTCAGGCAGCCGGACCGTCGGGTTTTGGCCACGAGCTGGGACCACTGGGAAGCGGCCCACCACGCGGACCATGAGACCCATGCCAAGGCCGTGATCACTACTTTCTGGGTGAGTTCTCTTCAGAAGCACAAGTCCATTCTAGTTTCATGAATGATTTAACTCATGGCTTCTCCCATTCTTGTTTCATGCATGATTGTAGAAATTCTATCGAGTTCTTCCGGAGCATAGGGCTAGAGCGGACCAGATCGTGCTGCGCCAATGCAAGAAGAAGGCCCGCCGGATGCAGTACGAGGTGCGCTATGTGGCCATCTCCACATACTACCACGACTATCTTGGTGTGAAGATGACCAAGGAAGAAGCGCGGAGGATGGGCATTACCTTGGAGAGGCCCGAGTTCTTGGCGGTAAGTATAAAAGATTTTTCATTATGCTTTCATATATTATGCTTTCATTATGCTTTCATTACCTTGTGGTACATTATGCTTTATGCTTTATGCTTCCATAACACCAATTTGGACACACCTACATGCCATTATGCTTTTATTATGTAGGTGTGTCCAAATTGGTGTTATGGAAAAGACGAGTCCTGGGCGGCATTGGTGGATCTTTGGTGTGATGAGGCTGGAGCCTGGGCGGCTATGAGAACCAAAAATAAGGCTAACCGAGGGACGGAGGGAGTACATGCTCAGGGAAACCGAAACCACTATCTCCACAAGGCAGTTAATGTATGACTAACCCCATTAAACATTCTTCTTCTTCTATTTACCATCACTTTCTTATGTATGACTAACCTCTGTTTGGTGGTGCAGGAGGAGAAACTGAAGCGGCCGCTCTCACACATGCAGGCGTGGGAGATCGCCCATACGCAGAAGGACCCCAAGCCTGGCGAGCCCAAGTACTACGGCAAGAAGACCGCAGTGAGGAAGAAAGCCTACTCCGAAGCGTATCTGGAGTTACATCCTGACACACCTGACCCCATTGCGGCGCCTCTGGACGACATGGCGGTGGTGAGGATGGGGCCCAAGGAGCACGGTCGGGAGGCGGTTCTCGATGCTGTGATCACTCCTAGTATCTCCTACACACAGCTTCGTCGGATCGACCGGAGCCTGAGCCAGCGCACAAGCCAGCCAGTGACCAGTACACAGTACCTCTTTCAGGAGCAACAATCTGTAAGTATTTTCCCTCTTATCTTCGTTTCTCACTTCATTTTCCGCATTTAGTAGTTTTATGAGTTCCATCATGTCATACCGTAGGCCTACATGGAGTACACACGCCAGGAGACCATGGCGTGGCATCAGAGGCTTTATGAACACCAAGTGCAGAGGGATAGCCAGATGCAGCAGGCTTTTCAGGATATGGCGGCCGACAGGTGTCCTCAGTTTCCTCCAGCACAATGCCCTCCAGCACAACCAGTGCTGATGAGCTTTGAGGAGTTTGTGGCACAGAACGCTGGCCCCTCGCCAGTTAGTTCATCCCCAATCTATTCACCCAAAGCATGTCATGCCTTTCAACACAGTCATATATCCCGTGCATATGTCTTTTCAACATCCAGGGAACAGGTGGATCTACCGTTGGTGGTGGTCTTCGCAGCACTCTGGAGACACGGAGCCCGACCACTCCGATCCACGGAGGCGGAGGCGGAGGAGGAGGCGGTCTTGGCGGTAGCGCTGCCGCTAGCAGTGACGACCTGGGCTTCGGCTGTCTTGGCGGTGACGACCTCCGTGGTGCTCGACGTCCTGGCGCTTAAGCCTTTGGGTCACATTGTGGCGGTCTTGGTGGTGATGATACTTATATGCTTGTGATGTTTCTTATTGTTGCTTGTGAGATTCTTATGCTTGGTGGTGATGATACTTATATGTTTATGCTTTGCGATGCTTCTTATGATGTGTGATGATGAATTTTTTCTATGATGCTGCTGGGCCAGCTGTTATGTGATGCATATATTTGTTGTGTGATGTATATATTCAAATGAATTGAGCTGAAACAAAACAGAAAAAAGAAAAAAAACAGAAAGAAACTATGCCGACGGCTAGGCCGTCGGCATAGAGCTGCCGTGAGCTCCCAGTGGCTGCCACGTGGCAGGTCTATGCCGACGGCTTAGCCGTCGGCTTAGTTTCAAACTAAGCCGACGGTTAAGCCGTCGGCATAGGCCTGCTCCAGGAGCTCCCAGTGGCTGCCATGTGGCAGGTCTATGCCGACGGTCTAGCCGTCGGCATAGTTTCAACCTAAGCCGACAGCTATGCCGACGGCTAGACCGCCGGCACAGACCTGCCACGTGGCGAGCAAGCATTGGTCAGCACTTGACGGCGGCCGCCGTTAGGCGATAACGTTGCCGACGGCAGGGCCGTCGGCATAGATGTACGGACACCGTCGGGATAGGGCCTATGCCGACGGCCTTTCTATGCCGACGACATTCCTGGCTACACCGACGGATATGTTGCCGACGGCCCTATGCCGACGGGTGCCGTCGGCATAGGCCTGTCCCGACGGCCATTCAGGGCTATGCTGACGGCCCTGGCCGTCGGCATAGGGTGCGATTCCGGTAGTGGTTCTGGTTCTGGGGGGTGGAGAGGGAGAGAGGAAACTGCAAACCTAGGTGCGGGTATTTATGGGGCGCGTGAGCCCAGCAGAGTACTAATGCCCAAACCCTAAGCCGGAAAACCAGATCTGGCTCGTCCATCCGTTTGTTTGCCTTCCCTCTACACCGGTCCTTCCTGACGCGTTAACTACGGATAACACGCTGCTATCGCCAGCTAATTGCGTCTCTGTCATCGAACAAGTTTCTTCTACTACGCGACACGGAGTATCGGACTTTTCTTTGGCAACAAATCCCATGTTTATGGACATGATTAATTTATCCCTGGTCTTGTCTGTTTACAAATCCAATTGCTGCTTGCATTAGGTTTATTTACCCTAGTCTTGTATTAGGATGTGATAATCTTCTACACTGTTTTGCAATTCGTACATGGTCTGCAAGTACCGAGGCTTTAGTTGGATATATGTATGTATGATGCATCCCTTTGTAAGCGCTAGATCTGGAAGTACCTGAGGCTTTAGTAGTTGGTACATGTACATCCAGTTTTTGCTTCCTACTTGTGCAGCCCTTGTAAATGGTGAACAACCTCCTGTTTTGCTTGTACACCATTATCACAATGGAATGAATTTCTTATTAACAGTGTTTCTTTTTCTACTTCCAATGAAACTTTGTTATTTGAGCTGTGATTGGGTTGTGTTTTCTGATACTCCTGCAACTTGTTTCATCTTTATTTTAGGATGTTTCCATAATCTCCATGCCCTGCGATCCTACTCCTGGTGATCTGGCAAAGCTCTACATAGACATCCACAACCACATTCTGGAGATTGCTTCTGATGTAATTGAAAAAGATGTGGACTTCTTGGTTCCAGAAGGGGGTTACCCTGAAGGCTTTGATCCATATATTGAAGAGGGTGTTCCAGTCACCAGTCCTAATTCTCAGGTACTCTAATTTTCTGTATTTCATGCTTCCTTGAGCAACTATCTTTGTTGAATGGTTATTAGGCTTGAATCTGTTAACACCCAATATTTCTTGTTGTGTAGTCATTGAAAGATTTAAGCCTAGATTTGGGGACTCTATTTAGGCAGTAGAATATTGCTTGCTTGTATGTAAATTGCTTCATTGATTGGCATTAAATGTTGAAATGGTTCTGATAATTAATGTTTGTGTACAGAGGTATACATTTTTCATAATACAGATTATTGGTCGTCCTGGAGAGCCTATTTTACAATTTGCAATACGCCACGACAATTTGTATTGTGTTGGTTTCCGTGCTTTATACCCTGTTGATGATGAAAAGGCGAAGCACTGGTACTCGTATGGGCCACGAGCTTTAATGAAGAGTCTTGTCTTCCCTAATGTCAATGAGTCCAAATATCCAGAAGCCTACAAGACACTGTGAGTATTCGGTACTTATCACATCTTTTATTTGCTGTTGTATTAAACTGTTAGTAACATCTCATTTGCATTCAAAACTTAATTTGTTATACATTAATTCAACAGTGAAGGTCTTCTGATTTATCCGGAGGTTATACGCAATGTGTATCTACATTTTGCTTACTTTGAGGAAGACGGCAACGTAACACCCGAAGGAATTGTTTTGAAGGATACCTTCTTCGTTATTGTGTGCGAGGGCAGTCGCTACAAGTTTGCTCAACAGTTGTCACTTTCTGGTATTTCTCCCGGAGTAGAAATTCCGGTCCGAGTTACTGCTTTGATGTCAGACCTGATTCGTGATTGGAGCAATGTGTCTTTTGCCATATTGATGCTCTGGTTGGCTGAGGAAGAAGAGAAACGTCGCTTGGGTGATGCTGCACGCAACCGAGCTAGACAGGAGCTTAACAAGTTTATGAAGTATACAGGTCTCATCACGTTCCAGGGTCCTAATGACGAGCTGCGGCTAGATCTCTTGGCTGGTCAGTCTTTATATGCTATGCTGTACCAAGAAGTTGTGAGGAACATCCACATTCGGAAGCTTAGCTTTGTTAGATCTGTCCCTGACAAGTAAGTTGCAACAAACCTTGTCTCTCACTTGGTTTTAGTTTTGGTTCCTATACTTGGTTAATTCTACCCCGTGTGGATTACCCTATACTGATGGTGTGCTTACTGATGAACTAACTGTGAACCTGCTTTTCTAACAGATGGTGATGGTGGTGTCTACCTTCTGTGAACCTGCTGCTGGTGGTGGTGGTATGCAGCCTGTTTATGAAGCTGCTTTTCTAGCAGATGGTGATGGTGGTGGTGGTATGCAGCCTGTTTATGAAGCTGCTTTTCTAACAGATGGTGATGGTGGTGTGAACCATTTGTGAACCTGATGGTGGTGGTGGTATGCGCGCCTACTGATGAGCCGTTTGCGGAACCTTCATTTGTACTGATGAATAACCTTGTTTTGTAACTGAAGAACCACTTGCTTATGAACCTTCTTTGGCACTTGTTGATAGTTGACGCATGCTTGATCACAATTCACCATGTGCTTGTCCCAGCACATGATTCTCATCCATTTTGTTGTAGTTGTTGTTTCTGCACTTCTGCTGGTATTATTGTATCTGTAGAAAATGCAATGCAATTTTTTGTTACAAAGCTGATGCTTTAAATTGATTGTCATCTGTTTGTTTTGACTGCGCTTTTGTCCATGTTATTGTTCTGGAAGGGCATAAAATGTTTACCACATTAGGGCACAACTGAGGGAAAAAATCGATACTTAAAAAGAAGTCCGGATCCTGGACCTACGGTGGCGTGCCGCTGGAGGAGGTTGTCCCGTGTCGCCCGCGAGGGTGGCGACGTGAGGAAAGTGGTCACAAATACTTCCAAAGCTTTGTGCGTTCTTTTGATCTTGTCGTCGGGATCTCACAATTGGGGAGCATCAAACCATGCCATGTTCTGGAAAGATTGTTTGAGACCTCACGTTCAGATTTTCATGAAATGTTCAGGAAAACCAAGCTTGAAAAGCATAGTTAGCTAAACTGATAACAGAAATGGTGTAGGGAATAAAAATAGTAGGGTAAGGCTTCTTCCTCTCATTCAGCTGACGCCGTAAAAGAAAATGGATAATTGAATGAAAAGGAACAAAGAACAGAACCAGGCATACCTCTTCTTTTAGTTTTTGAACCTCTTGCTTCAAAAGTTCATTCGCATCTCTGAAACTCTCGAGGCTTTCTGAGGACAAGGAGCTCGGAGAACTTAGGTACGGCATTCTTAAAAATTGTGAAGTATATCTGGGGTCATTCGGGTATCCGTTTGTAACTGTAAAACCTGTATTGTGCAGGTCACCTGATCCGATGAACGGGATGTCATTCATCTGCAAAATAGCAGGAAACTGTGGCGAATGGTCAGACCTTTTTGTCTGCTTTGCTGCCTTCACGTCCAAGCTCTTGATCATATCCGAACTGGTAGATGATGCAACTCTGCTTGCCTTTGTGTCCATCCTCTCAACCTGTGGAGCATATAGAAGGAACCATTTAAGTACATATAATGAGTCTGCATAGAACTCACTTTTTTTTAGTACTTGTACAAATTCATCCATTAGAAACTCAAAAACTCAAACTCATTTGAAAGCTACGTTTTGCTAAAAGAAAAAAAAACTCATTTGAACACTACGTTAAGGTGGTACACCATGTTACGTCCTCTGCTCGGCGCTACTGCTAAGTTTTGTTTGCCCATTTTCCGGATGACCAAGGGTATTCAGTTCATAAATTTCCACACTATCCAGAGGCTTATTGCAGTAACAATTCAAATCAGCTGTAATTCGGTACCATATGAAATTAAAACAGATCATTCCAAACTGTTATAAGGGCATACCGGATAATAGAGATCTCAATTATTCTAACTGAACTACACAAGAGTACGTCTTCATTACAGCACATCACAAAGGAATTTTGTTACTCCGGAGTAACAGTATTTTTGTTGCGCTCCATGTCACGTGTTGACATGGAGTACAACAAAAATGCAAACACTTCATCCATGTCAACACTAGACTTGCATCAATTGTCCAACATCAAGATGGAACACTTCATAACAACCCAACTTGCTGGAATTGCAACCAAATAAGAACGACAACTATACAAATCAGACAACATCTGGAAACCTAAACACAAGAGGCTTAGTGCAGTTGGCAACCTAAACTCAAGAGGCTTAGTGCAGCCTCTGTTCCTTCGGTGCCCCTCAACCCCGCTTTTTACACTTCTCAATCCTCCTAAGGTTGATTCGGAGCATCCTATATGTCTGGACATGTCGTTCTCTTATCAGATTACATTCGACAAATAGTACAGAACCAATTGTGTGCAGCATGTAAGGGACAATCAAAGATCTAAACAGAAAGCAAACAATGAATCACTATCATAATCGGTCCCAACAACAGCTGGTAGCTAGATCGTAAAACTGCCAAGATGCAATGTGTCTGATAATCTTCCAAGTTCTCAGAATTTTCGCTTCAGAGACACAAAACATAAGAGAGAAGCATTCAGTTTCATTATGAATTCAATATAGGAACCAGAGTATAGAAGGGGAAAACATAGTCCATGAAAAGTTTCAAGGAGGCCATCAATTGGCTCAAGCTCAAAAGTTGAACGCTAAAAAAAGGGCAACTCCTTAAGAGGACGCACACTGCCAATCAATGAATCACTATCATAATCGGTCCCAACAACAGCTGGTAGCTAGATCGTAAAACTGCCAAGATGCAATGTGTCTGACAATCTTCCAAGTTATCAGAATTTTCGCTTC
>NC_057797.1:775376832-775380109 GCF_018294505.1 Triticum aestivum | reverse complement strand
ACGACCGCGGCTCCCCCGTGTGGCCCTCGCGATACTCGCCGTCGGGGGCTGACCGTGGCCGCTCGCCCGACCAAACGGAGCGCAGAGAAACAAACCTGCAGTCCAATTCATGGCGCCAGCCCTGCCATCTCTCTCCTTCTCCGGAGCGGCGCCGTGGTCGCAGTCGCTCCCCCCGGGACGCCCTGCCTGCCGCTGCAACACCTGCCCGCGGGACAGCTGCCTCCTCCCCCCGCCGATACCAGCCGCCATGCAACCA
Organism: Triticum aestivum; assembly: GCF_018294505.1. Lineage (NCBI taxonomy): Eukaryota > Viridiplantae > Streptophyta > Magnoliopsida > Poales > Poaceae > Triticum > Triticum aestivum. Next base: position 775,379,853 of record NC_057797.1, on the reverse strand, counting down.
GCCCCAACTCCCGCCGTCCAACAACCCGAATGCTAAGGGACGACAGGGAGCGAAGAAGAAGAAGAAGGGCCAACAACGTGCTGGTGCCCATGCCGCCGCCCCCTCATCCTCTGTCTCGCCCGGCGCCGGCAGTTCCATCGGCTGTGCAGCCCAGCCCTACCTCAACTCTGGCTAGCTCCACGATCCGCCCGCCAGCCCCTACTCCGGAGGTCCCCTTCCCGCCTCCGCCTAGGGCCACCTCCAGTCCGGCCCCCTCCTCGTCGGCCCCATCCCCGGACCCCGTGCTGCTCGGCCCCATGTTGCTTGCGCCGGCTCCACCTCCAGACCTCCCTGCCCTCGTCGTGCCGCTCCCGACCCTGGACCCGGACGTGCCATTCCCGGGCCAGACCTGCTGCCTGCCTTCTGTGCCTGCTCCCGCACTGCCCAGCCCCCTGCTGCCTGACCCTGTTAGCTGATCGCATCACCCATACTAATCAAACGGCCTTTATTCACGGTCGTTTTATCTTGGATGGAGTCTTAGTCTTCCATGTGGTTCTGCACGAGGTGCACACTAGGCGACAACATGCGGTCTTCTTGAAGATCAACTTCCATAAGGCTTATGACACCGCCAGGGCCTTCTTGCGGGAAGTGCTCCTCCGCAAAGGCTTTGATGACCGGTGGGTCACCCGGGTTATGCAGATGGTCTTGTCTGGTCGGACCGCAGTTAACATCAACGGGGAGATCGGCCCCTACTTCCCCACTTTCTGTGGGGTTAGACAGGGCGACCCCTTCTCCCCGTTCCTGTTCAACATGGTGGTCGACGCCCTTGCCGCCATCCTCGATAAGGCTAAGGCGGTCGGCCATATTCGTGGGATTGTCCCTCATTTGGTGGGAGGGGGAGGGGTCTTCCTCCTGCAATACACTGATGACACCATCATCATGGTAGAGGGCTCTGAGGGTGACATTGCCAATCTTAAGTTCCTCCTCCTGTGCTTCCAACAGATGTCTGGGCTTAAAATCAACTTCGAAAAGAGTGAAGTTATGATCCTTGGATATTCTCCTAAGGAGTCCCAGATCATTGCGGACCGCCTCAACTACTAGCTAGGATCATTCCCCACGACTTACCTGGGGGTTCCCATTAGTGATTCGCGACTCTCCGTCGTGGAGCTGCGGCCTACGGTGACTAAACTCCAACACCGGATCGAGCCATGGCAGGGCAGATGGTTGTCCAAGGCAGCCAGGACCGTGCTCATCAACTCCTTGCTGTCCAGCCTCCTCTTGTTCCTGATGAGCTTTTATAGTCTCCATGAGACCCTTCACCACGAGATTGCCAAGTACCAGTCTAGATTCTACTGGGCGGGCGAGGGTGACAAGCAGAAGTACCATATGGTCAGCTGGCCCGACATCTGCAAGCCTCGCGACCAAGGTGGTCTGGGGATCATGCCGTCCAAATGCATGAACATCGCCTTGCTGACCAGATGGCTCTGGAGGATTGCCAATGGTGATGGCGGTCTTTGGCTTGACATCATTAGAAACAAATACCTTCGGGGTCAGCCGCTCGCCTTTTGCCAGCGCTCCGGAGGGTCCCAGTTCTGGCAGTCTATCATTCAGCTGCTTCCGATCCTCCATATTGGCTCGTCCATCTCGACCGGTTCCGGTTCTGCTATGTTGTTCTGGTATGATAGGTGGGCGGGTGACGTCCCATTTGCCGCCCGATTCCCGGACTTATTCTCCACCGCGGTGGAGCCTAGGATCTCTGTCAAGGTCGCCCTTTCGGATCTAGGGCGCCTCGCGTTCCGGCACCACTTCGGCCCCCTAGATGTGGCTTCCTGGGATGAGATGCTCGAGTGCATCGCTCTCCACGCCCCCGACGTCGACAGGGTCTCGGATCGCATATGGTGGCGCATGGAGCCCTCGGGGCGTTTCTCCACTAGGTCCCTGTACCAGTCCATCGCCTCGTCGACGGCCCCGTCGGCTTTCACCATTGTCTGGGCCATCAAGCTGCCGCTCAAGATCAGGATATTCTTATTGCAATGGATTAGGGGTCGGGTACCTTCTGGGATGGAGGTGCTCAAACATAATGGCCCTGGGGATGGGATGTGTCCCCTCTGCGGTATGGTGGAGGACTCAAACCACATATTCTTTGTGTGTGTCACGGCTCAATTCCTTTGGAGTTGTTTTCGCGAAGTCGTTGGCGGTCATTGGTGCCACACCAATGCCCCCGACCTCTTCGCGGAAATTCAGTCCATCACTCTTTCGGCCCGCCACATTAGGTGGCTCTCCGTTGGAGTGCTCGCGTGGACGCTCTGGACGGTCCGCAATAAGCTTGTGAAGACGAGATGGCAGTGACTTCTTTAAGATGGAATAAGGTTCTCCCTGCCTAGCCCATGTCCCGGTGGTGCGGTTAGCATCGTCGGAGAGCGAGTGGAGGTGTGTCTGCGGCGGATCTCACGAGATTCGGTAGGTGGTTGTCTTTGCTGGATCTGGTCGGATCTGATCTTTATTCGTCTTTGTTCATGTGTCTTAAGGTTGGATCCTTCTGATCTAAGTTTCTCTTCATCAACGGCGGTTGTTGGTCTGGTGTGTTGGTCCTATGTGGCCTTAGCATGAAGACTTTTTGACTGTCTATAAAATTGAGTTGTGCCCGACTCCGACGAGAGAGGGGCGATGACAGTGGCGCGCCTTCGGCTTGCTTCAGTGCACTACCGGACTCGCGGGCTATGCCTACGGCCCAGGGCCGTCGGCATAGGTCCTCTGCCGTCGGCATAGATCTATGCCTACGGCCGCCGTCGGCATAGCCCCGTCGGCGTAGATCACGTCAGCGTAGATGTGTCAGACCGTCGGTGTAGTTTAGCCGTCGGCATAGGTGCATATGCCGACGGCCGTGGGATAGCCGTCGGCATAGTTTAGCCGTCGGTGTTGTTTTCCGCCTGATGGCAACGGACGGCGCCGTCAACAGCGCGGTTCAGGAGACGACACATGGCGCGACTCAGGGGACGACATGTGGCGCAGGTATGCCGACGGCCAAGCCGTCGGCATACC
>NC_057797.1:775373703-775376077 GCF_018294505.1 Triticum aestivum | reverse complement strand
AAGCACCACCTCCGCCATAACCACCACCACCTCCGTCAAAAGCACCACCTCCGCCAAAACGACCACCACCACCTCCGCCAAAACCGTCATCGCGACCACCACCACTCTGCCAGATTGGAGTGACTGGGGTCGACGGAGCAGGAGTCGAGCCACCGGTCCCCTACATGTTTCAGAAAAGATTCTAACGGTAAATATGATATGATAGTGTTTCATGAACGAGAACTAGTTTGCTAGTAGTTAGGCAAATGTACTAACCGAACCATCACTGCCTAGTGCCACCCATTCATCGAACGTGGGCACGTGTGGGGGTTCTCCCGCAGGTGGTGGTGGGGGTCCCATTTGTGGTGGATCCGTGCGGTTAGTCCAAGACGCCAACATAGCCTGAATGTTAGTTAAACAAGCAAAGTAGAAGATCAGAAGGAATGAAAGTGCAAAAATTTAGGTTGGTTTTAAGAGGGCAAAACTAACCGTCATCATCTGACGGTTGTAATCATTGTTTGCCTTCACTCGTTTCAAGTACTCCCGCACCTCGAGATTCCTATGCTCGACAAACTCCTTATATGCCTACATAATTTAGGTTGTTTCTAAGTGAGCAATGCTGAAAATAAACTGAGAATGCAAGATAGAAAAAGATAAGGAGGAAGTAGTTACAGCATGCTGGCGGGCTAAGGGAGTCTGTGAACGCCCCGTACTCTCTAACTGGCTCGGGTTGCTAGCCCGAAGCCGTGTCTACGAGATCGAAGGAGTGATTAAGCCATCGAAACACGGATACCGGCCATTCTTCTTCCCCTGGATGGCCACCACTGCCGTGTCGTCGATCTGAGACTGGGCGACCTCAGCAACAGGAACATCCGGATGCAACTCCTGATAGTGATGAATGTAAGACCCCAGGTGCTCCTCGGTCTTGCCGTAGTACTGGCTCTCGCCCTCCTTGCGATGACTCCGCTCGCGGGCCAGCTTCCACGACTCCATGTCTGAGAGCGGCCTCTTCAACTTGTCCTCCTACAACGCCAAATAGAAGTCAACCATACATAAGAACATGACGTAAAGAAGAACAAAAATGCATCATGCACATAGATATACCTTCATGGCCTTGAAGCCCCAGTGGTTTCTGTTTCCTTGGCCGTGTGTCCCGTCGTCTCCACGGTTAGCCCGGGCCTTGATGCTCTTGGCAGCAAACTCTGCGTCGGCGCCGAGCCACCTATCCACCAAACTCGCCCATCCGTCATGCCTTCCATAGCACCAATGAGGAACAACCTATGCAAATTTTGGAAGCATGACATGTGATCACGAAACATATAGTTGACTGCTTGAAACAATGAAAAGTTAGTAATAGTTACCATCATGAACTGCTCCTTGCTCAAGGTAAGTCGTTGCTTCTGCGCTTGAGTTTTGGGCATCTTTTGGTGCAGGTAGTAGTGGTAGTACTGCGAGACGGCAACCCAGCGCACCTCGTACTGCAACTGACGAGCTTTCTTCTTCGCAGCCGCAAGCAAGACCACGTCGGCTCTGGCCTTGTGCTCGTCAAGAACTCTATAGAGTTGCTGCAATCATGCAAAAACCAGAAGCAAACAAGGCATGAGTTGAGTGATTCAATGATAAACTATGAACGAAACTGAAGACAAGTAATTCAGAAGAGAACTTACCCAAAATTTGGTGATCACGGCCTTAGCGGTCGTCCCGTACTCCGCGTTGCTGCAAGCCTCGTAGTGGGCCCAGCTCGTGGCCAAAACCTGCTGCTGCGGGTCCCTGTCTGGCCGCGGGCAGAATAGGCCAGGCCAAAACTCCTTCAACAGGACAGTGATAAGGCCGTTCGGTTTACGGCCCTTTCCGTGAAGGATCCAGTTTCTGCAAAAGAATCAAATGATTGCCATGTGTACAATAAGAAAATGTTGTCATGTGTTGAAAATATGATTGAGAGGCACTTACTCTGTCCCCACAGGTTCAATGAGCCACTTGTGCTCCTCGATAGAAGGTGGTGTAGGTAGTCCGGCATTACCACGCAGCCACCCCTCCGAAGAACCCGGTGGCAAGTCACCCCACAACGCGGGATCAACCTCCCCTCCACCCTCCTCGGCCTCCTCCTCACCCTCCTCCTCGGCCTCCTCCTCCTCCTCACCCTCCTCCTCGGCCTCCTCCTCCTCGCCATCAGGAACATACTCCTCCTCCTCAGACTCAGAAGGTGCCTCTGTATAGGAGGGCATCGAAGAAGACCCTCCTATTTCAGACACGGCCCGGAGTTTTTTGCCCCGGTTGCCTCTCCCCCCACCTCCTCCTCCTCTAGGGGCTCTTCCCCCACTGCCTCCTCCTCTAGGGGCTCTCCCCCCACCGCCTCCTCCTCTAGGGTCTCCTCCCCCGACCCCTCCACCTCCCT
>NC_057797.1:775368557-775373394 GCF_018294505.1 Triticum aestivum | reverse complement strand
AGTCGGGAGGGAACCTTGTGGGCTCGTCCACTCCGAGTAAGTCCTTTAAATTTACTGAGGAAACTAGCGCCGCTGGACTTGCCCATGATTATTAAACCTGCATTGAGAAGAGAATAAACAATTAGTAAGGATATCAATTAAACAAGCATACAGGAAAAACATTAATACCAGAAGAGCACATTAAGCATACTATTGTAATGATCATTAAAAGAACTTACATTTTCTAGAACCCATATGAATCATCACTATTGTAATCTATTTGTGGACCGGTCTCATCATCACTATCACGCATATCTTCTTCGTTGTCTGACGGAGGTGGAGGCTCTTCCTCATCGTCAGCGTCTTCATTTAACTTTTCAAGCATAATTATGTCTCTTTGATTCACAACTGCCTCACCATCAATCTGTGCGTCGTCGTCGTTTGGGTCCAGGTCAACATAACCCAAGTCATCATCCTCGTTTGTGTGGCCTGGGTAGCGGCGATAAAGAGATCAGCTCCGGCATAGACGGTTGATGGTTTAACTTCAACTAAACCAACAGAAGGCGTATGTCTCAGACCCTTTTTGGGGTCGAACCATCGGCATTTGAACACAGTGAGACTTAGGTGTTCGCGGCCACGTTTGAATGTAAGCTCGTATATTTTTCCTACCCTTCCGTAGTAATCTACTTCATTATCTCCTTCAGTGAAGACTCCGGTATTTATGGTTTTGGGATCAGGCCGACTGTTCTGGTGCTCCTCTGTATGGAAGCGATACCCATTCACATCATACTTTTCGCATGTCATGACAACAGGATCAAAACCCATGGAAACCCATCTCAATTCTTCATCCATTGATTCGGTCGGATCATTTCCCTACAAGTTTAATTGAAATTATAGGGTGCATGAGTTTAATTGAAATTATAGGGTGCATGAGTTTAATTGGAATTATAGGGTGCATGAGTTTAATTGAAAGTGTGAAAAATTACTTTCTCGATGAACCACGCAACGAAATTTTTCCTTCCATCAGCACCCTTTCGGAGAAGAGCAAGTGCCTCCGCTTCAGAAGGAGGCAGCATTCCCGTCCATTCTTCTTCAACGAATCGACTACAATAAGAAAAGCGGTATAAGAACTAGGCAAAGTGAACATGACGAATTGACTAAAAGAATGGTGCAAAGGTATTACCTCATCCACTCATCCTCAACTTCCTTGATGTTGTGCAAGATATAGAACATGACATCCTCCCACTCATCTCGTGGCATGAGATAAGATTTCGAGCATCCAGCCCTACTACCTTGCCCGATGAATAGAGGCAACTTGGGTTTATACTTGGGTTCTTCTGTATTGTATCGAGACACCTTATTGTGCAATGTGGGAACATGGTCCGGATAGTAGGCTGTCCTGAGGTCTGCCACCTCCTCTAGGATAACTGCCTCAGTTATGGAAGCTTCAATCTTAGCTTTGTTTCCACATTTCTGTCTCAGATGCTTGTTCTGTCTCTCAGGGCCGTACTGCCAACGATTCTGCACAGGGCCCCCCAACAATACCTCGTTCGGGAGGTGCAAAAGGAGATGTGTCATCGGAGTAAAGAAGCCTGGCGGGAAGATCTTCTCTAGCTTGCATATCAACTCCGGCGCCTTCTTATGCATTTCTTTTATCTTCTCAGGACATACTTCTTTAGCACAAAGAGTGCGGAAGAAATGGCTTAACTCCGCAAGAACACGCCAGACACGCTCGGGAACATAGCCCCGAACCATCACCGGCATAATCCGCTCAATCCATACATGATAGTCATGACTCTTGAGCCCGGTCACTCTGCCCGTTGAAAGATTGACCCCCTTACTTATATTCGACACATAACCATCAGTGAACTTCACGACGTGTTTCAGCCACTTGAATATCTCCATCTTATGATCCTTTTTAAGTACGAAGTCAGCATCTGGCTTGAACCAAGATTTTCGACTGCCTGTGGGAGGCTGCATGTGTAGACGTGGTCTATCGCAAATATTCTGTTGATCAACTCTAGCATTAACATTATCCTTTGTCTTATCAGGAATGTTGAGGATCGTGTGAAAAAGGGACTCTGCGACATTCTTTTCGGTGTGCATGACGTCTATGTTGTATGGAAGTTTGAGGTCCTTAAAATAGGGAAGCTGCGTGAAGGGGGTAATGTGAGTCCAGTTATGCGTCTCACCATATCCTTCAAAAAATTTCCCTTTACTTTTTCCTTTGCCCTCGCCCTCATCTTCGCCTGTGGCTTTGCCTTTGCCTTTGCCTTTGCCTTTGCCTTTTCCCTCACCGGCAGGCTTAAGAGCTTTTAGCTGAGCAAGCACATCCGCACCAGAAAACGTTGGAATCTCGTTTACTTCATGGACAACTTTGCCTTTTGTGAAGTTCTTCTTGTCTTCCCTATTAGGATGGTCTGGAGGGAGGAACTGTCGATGCAGGTCAAATGCAACATACTTGCCACCCTTCTTCAGCCAAATGAAAATCAAGGCCTGCATGCACACTGGGCAAGGCATCTTTCCACTTGTACACCATCCGCAGAACAAGGCATAACCGGGAAAGTCATGCATGCAATATTGTAGCCAAACTTTCATCAAGAAATTTTTCTGCAGATGTCGGTCGTATGTCAACCTCGGGAAGTACCAAGAATGGTGCAAATCATCCACCAACGGCTGCATAAACACACTCAAATTCTTCCCCGGATATTCAGGCCCCAGAATTATAAGCGACAGGAACATGGTCTTGCGTTGCATTATGGCGCCGGGAGGGAGATTCAGCGGAATAACAAATACGGGCCAACAGTTGTATGGATTAGACGACATACCATATGGATTGAACCCATCACCTATTATAGCAATTCTGACATTCCCAGCCTCGGCTGCTTCCTCCGGGTACTTTATATCGAATGACTTCCATGCTTCACCTTCTGATGTATGTACAATTTTTTTTGGATTGTACCTTTTCCCTTCCTTGTGCCACTTCATCATTTTGGCAGACTCCTCGATGATGAAAAGGCACTGCAGTCTTTTTATAAAATCAAGATACCGAAGAACCTTCACAGGGATTTTTAGCTGCCGCTTCTGACCATGCTTATCGACCACCTCAATATACCGAGAGGAACCGCACTTCCTACAGTAGTTGTCATCCGCATACTCATGTCTAAACAAAAGGCAATTCTTTGGACAAACATGTATTTTCTCATAGTCCATGGAGAGCGCCTTCATGATTTTCTTCGTACCGTACATGGTTTTCGGCAGTTCATGGCCCTCGGGCAGGCTGTTAGCCCATACTCCCAGAAATGCTTCGAAGCAACCTCGGCTACAGCCGTACTCAGCCTTCACTGCCATCAGTTGCGAGATGGCATCCAGCACAGACAGCTTGGCACCCTCATAGAGAGGTTTCTTTGACGAGGCCAAGATTTCCAGGAAGGCCTTTGCGGTTTCCTCCGGCTCCTCCGGTTCATTCGCTGAATGTGATGGAGGTGTCGGCTGTGCAGCAAAGACATCATCTAGCATGTCTCTAACCCCATCGTCCTCATAACCAGCGATGCGTTGTCGTATCACATCCTCTCTACCACGGTCCCGCTGGGCAAAGTTTATCGGCATATTAAAGTTGGGCATAAATCCGTGCGTGCGAAGGTGCTTAGTCATCTCACTCTTATCTCTGCGGATACGTCTCTTACATCTGGCACACGGGCATTCTGGCACCATCCATATTGGACTACGGAATATCTCTTTCAAAAACACATCAGTTTTCTCGACCCACTCTGTTGTTACTTGATTCCGACGGAAAAACCCACTATACATCCACTGATTATCTGCCATCTCTGCTTTATTGGAAGCCACACAACAAAATTAAGGATTCATTTTAATTACCAACATCAATATTTTATTTTTTACAAGGTTGACGAGTAATCCACCTACATCTCTAATAGGTAAAGATGGGTCCTAATCCCACCCGAGAATGTGTAGATTGAGTACGGTCCATGCTCTACCCCATTCCGAGACAAAATTTCGGCAGCACCTCCCCGCTGTTCTCCAAATACACGTCTCGGCAAAATGCCGAGAGAATGTGCATCCGGAGAACAACAAGGAGGCGCTGCCGAAATCCTGTCTCGGAACGGGGTAGAGCATGAACAACGTACCCAATCTACACATCCTCGGGCTGTCCGTGGAAAGCGCTGGACAATCCGAAAGAGCTGCGGTGATAAATATGCAATTGAATGCATATTTATCGATGCAACCCTTTCGGACGGGAGACCTCGGTTACGCGACTTGATGTGAAAATTCAATCTAGTGACATGGAAAAAAAAGTGGACGAGGTCATGGAATTGTTGCTCACCCTCCGATGTAGTCGATCAAAGGAGAGGGACGATCGTGGACCAACACCTCCAACGTCGATGATCACTCCGCGAACATGGAACACCACAAATCCTGTTAATTACACCGAGTGAAAAAAATTAGGTCATCATATCACATTAACCATTTGGCACAACATTATGAATCGACATGAAACAACATGTCAAATTGCAAAAAAAATCTTTATTAAGTATTTTAGAAACCATGTGCCTTGATTTGCTTCTTATATATGAATCAACATTACCAAAACACTATCTTGACCAATATCCATCCATCTATCACAAACTTGCCCAACATCTAATTCATCTATATTCACAAACTTAGTAAAAACTATCTAGTATGTATCTAAATACCTAATAAAACTACACAAAACTATCTAATATGTATCCATCCATCTATCTATTCATCTAGCATCCATCTATCTATTCATCTAGCATCCATCCATCTATCTAGCATCTATCTATTCATCCAGCCACCATGAACACAAGCAATGGCA
>NC_057797.1:775363542-775367922 GCF_018294505.1 Triticum aestivum | reverse complement strand
TGGAGCGGGCGGCGAGGAGGGGGCGGAGAGGGTCGGGGTGGAGGCGGGGAGGGGCGAGGGAAGGGGAGGGGCGCGGCGTACATCCACTCCGTGTAGACCCGACGCGTCCGTTTCCCCCCTCTAGGTGCCGGCGGCGACGCCGTCCGTGAGGGGGGGGGGGCACACCCCGAAGATGCGTGTTGGGCGTTTGCAACCGCCTCAACACTTCTAGACTTGTGAGAGGCCGCCTACACAAGATTTGACGGTATGCTAGCCCCCGGAGGCCGCCGGCCACAGTCGTAGACGTGCGAAGAGCAATCCGCGTAGAGGGAAGTGTTCAGATACTTCTCCATCACAAAAAATTATGAAAAATTACCATCAGTCCTATAGCACATGTGCCCACGTTGTGTAAAAAACTCATGATTTTATCACGCTCCAAGTATTTAATAATATTCACGCTGCATCGTTACCGCAGAATGTCTACTACCGTTTCATTGCCGTCTGTGAGGGGGGCCACAACCCGGAGACGCGTGCCGCCTCTTCGGACATGCCACAACACCACCCCGCATGTATGAGGGCTCGGTACGACGCTCCGGTGGCATTGCTACCCCCCAGGGCCCCCGTCCCGCCTAACCCTGTAGCGTTTGACCACGGGATCTAGCCCTTTGACTTTGCACGGACGGGCTTTGACCAGTGGACCTCTCCACCCGGTTGTGTTAGGTCGGCCCAGAGGAACACTTTGGAGCAACATCCGGGCCAAACCGACAGCTACATCCACTCTGTGTAGACCCGACGCGTCCGTTTCCCCCCTCCAGGTGCCGGCGGCGGCGGCGTCCGTGAGGGGGGGGGGCACACCCCGGAGACGCGTGCTGGGCGTTTGCAACCGCCTCAACACTTCCAGACTTGTGAGAGGCCGCCTACGCAAGATTTGACGGTATGCTAGCCCCCGGAGGCCGCCGGCCACAGTCGTAGACGTGCGAAGAGCAATCCGCGTAGAGGGAAGTGTTCAGATACTTCTCCATCACAAAAAATTATGAAAAATTACCATCAGTCCTATAGCACATGTGCCCACGTTGTGTAAAAAACTCATGATTTTATCATGCTCCAAGTATTTAATAATATTCACGCTGCATCGTTACCGCAGAACGTCTACTACCGTTTCATTGCCGTCCGTGAGGGGGGCCACAACCCGGAGACGCGTGCCGCCTCTTCGGACATGCCACAACACCACTCCGCATGTATCAGGGCCCGGTACGACGCTCCGGTGAGATTGCTACCCCCCCAGGGCCCCCGTCCCGCCTAACCCTGTAGCGTTTGACCACGGGATCTAGCCCTTTGACTTTGCACGGACGGGCTTTGACCAGTGGACCTCTCCACCCGGTTGTGTTAGGTCGGCCCAGAGGAACACTTTGGAGCAACATCCGGGCCAGGCCCACAGCTACATCCACTCTGTGTAGACCCGACGCGTCCGTTTCCCCCCTCCAGGTTCCGGCGGCGGCGGCGTCCGTGAGGGGGGGCGCACACCCCGGAGACGCGTGCTGGGCGTTTGCAACCGCCTCAACACTTCCATACTTGTGAGAGGCCGCCTACGCAAGATTTGACGGTATGCTAGCCCCCGGAGGCCGCCGGCCACAGTCGTAGACGTGCGAAGAGCAATCCGCGTAGAGGGAAGTGTTCAGATACTTCTCCATCACAAAAAATTATGAAAAATTACCATCAGTCCTATAGCACATGTGCCCACGTTGTGTAAAAAACTCATGATTTTATCATGCTCCAAGTATTTAATAATATTCACGCTGCATCGTTACCGCAGAACGTCTACTACCGTTTCATTGCCGTCCGTGAGGGGGGCCACAACCCGGAGACGCGTGCCGCCTCTTCGGACATGCCACAACACCACTCCGCATGTATCAGGGTCCGGTACGACGCTCCGGTGAGATTGCTACCCCCCAGGGCCCCCGTCCCGCCTAACCCTGTAGCGTTTGACCACGGGATCTAGCCCTTTGACTTTGCACGGACGGGCTTTGACCAGTGGACCTCTCCACCCGGTTGTGTTAGGTCGGCCCAGAGGAACACTTTGGAGCAACATCCGGGCCAGGCCCACAGCTACATCCACTCTGTGTAGACCCGACGCGTCCGTTTCCCCCCTCCAGGTTCCGGCGGCGGCGGCGTCCGTGAGGGGGGGCGCACACCCCGGAGACGCGTGCTGGGCGTTTGCAACCGCCTCAACACTTCCAGACTTGTGAGAGGCCGCCTACGCAAGATTTGACGGTATGCTAGCCCCCGGAGGCCGCCGGCCACAGTCGTAGACGTGCGAAGAGCAATCCGCGTAGAGGGAAGTGTTCAGATACTTCTCCATCACAAAAAATTATGAAAAATTACCATCAGTCCTATAGCACATGTGCCCACGTTGTGTAAAAAACTCATGATTTTATCACGCTCCAAGTATTTAATAATATTCACGCTGCATCGTTACCGCAGAACGTCTACTACCGTTTCATTGCCGTCCGTGAGGGGGGCCACAACCCGGAGACGCGTGCCGCCTCTTCGGACATGCCACAACACCACTCCGCATGTATCAGGGCCCGGTACGATGCTCCGGTGAGATTGCTACCCCCCCAGGGCCCCCGTCCCGCCTAACCCTGTAGCGTTTGACCACGGGATCTAGCCCTTTGACTTTGCACGGACGGGCTTTGACCAGTGGACCTCTCCACCCGGTTGTGTTAGGTCGGCCCAGAGGAACACTTTGGAGCAACATCCGGGCCAGGCCCACAGCTACATCCACTCTGTGTAGACCCGACGCGTCCGTTTCCCCCCTCCAGGTTCCGGCGGCGGCGGCGTCCGTGAGGGGGGCGCACACCCCGGAGACGCGTGCTGGGCGTTTGCAACCGCCTCAACACTTCCAGACTTGTGAGAGGCCGCCTACGCAAGATTTGACGGTATGCTAGCCCCCGGAGGCCGCCGGCCACAGTCGTAGACGTGCGAAGAGCAATCCGCGTAGAGGGAAGTGTTCAGATACTTCTCCATCACAAAAAATTATGAAAAATTACCATCAGTCCTATAGCACATGTGCCCACGTTGTGTAAAAAACTCATGATTTTATCACGCTCCAAGTATTTAATAATATTCACGCTGCATCGTTACCGCAGAACGTCTACTACCGTTTCATTGCCGTCCGTGAGGGGGGCCACAACCCGGAGACGCGTGCCGCCTCTTCGGACATGCCACAACACTACTCCGCATGTATGAGGGCCCGGTACGACGCTCCGGTGAGATTGCTACCCCCCGTCCCCCCCAGGGCCCCCGTCCCGCCTAACCCTGTAGCGTTTGACCACGGGATCTAGCCCTTTGACTTTGCACGGAAGGGCTTTGACCAGTGGACCTCTCCACCCGGTTGTGTTAGGTCGGCCCAGAGGAACACTTTGGAGCAACATCCGGGCCAGGCCCACAGCTACATCCACTCCGTGTAGACCCGACGCGTCCGTTTCCCCCCTCCAGGTTCCGGCGGCGGCGGCTTCCGTGAGGGGGGGCGCACACCCCGGAGACGCGTGTTGGGCGTTTGCAACCGCCTCAACACTTCCAGACTTGTGAGAGGCCGCCTACGCAAGATTTGACGGTATGCTAGCCCCCGGAGGCCGCCGGCCACAGTCGTAGACGTGCGAAGAGCAATCCGCGTAGAGGGAAGTGTTCAGATACTTCTCCATCACAAAAAATTATGAAAAATTACCATCAGTCCTATAGCACATGTGCCCACGTTGTGTAAAAAACTCATGATTTTATCACGCTCCAAGTATTTAATAATATTCACGCTGCATCGTTACCGCAGAACGTCTACTAGCGTTTCATTGCCGTCCGTGAGGGGGGCCACAACCCGGAGACGCGTGCCGCCTCTTCGGACATGCCACAACACCACCCCGCATGTATGAGGGCTCGGTACGACGCTCCGGTGGGATTGCTACCCCCCCCCAGGGCCCCCGTCCCGCCTAACCCTGTAGCGTTTGACCACGGGATCTAGCCCTTTGACTTTGCACGGACGGGCTTTGACCAGTGGACCTCTCCACCCGGTTGTGTTAGGTCGGCCCAGAGGAACACTTTGGAGCAACATCCGGGCCAGGCCCACAGCTACATCCACTCCGTGTAGACCCGACGCGTCCGTTTCCCCCCTCCAGGTGCCGGCGGCGGCGGCGTCCGTGAGGGAGGGGCACACCCCGGAGACGCGTGCTGGGCGTTTGCAACCGCCTCAATACTTCCAGACTTGTGAGAGGCCGCCTACGCAAGATTTGACGGTATGCTAGCCCCCGGAGGCCGCCGGCCACAGTCGTAGACGTGCGAAGATCAATCCGCGTAGAGGTAAGTGTTCAGATACTTCTCCATCAAAAAAATTATGAAAAATTACCATCA
>NC_057797.1:775360270-775361978 GCF_018294505.1 Triticum aestivum | reverse complement strand
TGGACCTCTCCACCCGGTTGTGTTAGGTCGGCCCAGAGGAACACTTTGGAGCAACATCCGGGCCAGGCCCACAGCTACATCCACTCCGTGTAGACCCGACGCGTCCGTTTCCCCCCTCCAGGTGCCGGCGGCGGCGGCGTCCGTGAGGGGGGGGGCACACCCCGGAGACGCGTGCTAGGCGTTTGCAACCGCCTCAACACTTCCAGACTTGTGAGAGGCCGCCTACGCAAGATTTGACGGTATGCTAGCCCCCGGAGGCCGCCGGCCACAGTCGTAGACATGCGAAGAGCAATCCGCGTAGAGGGAAGTGTTCAGATACTTCTCCATCACAAAAAATTATGAAAAATTACCATCAGTCCTATAGCACATGTGCCCACGTTGTGTAAAAAACTCATGATTTTATCACGCTCCAAGTATTTAATAATATTTACGCTGCATCGTTATCGCAGAACGTCTACTACCATTTCATTGCCGTCCGTGAGGGGGGCCACAACCCGGAGACGCGTGCCGCCTCTTCGGACATGCCACAACACCACCCCGCATGTATGAGGGCCCGGTACGACGCTCCGGTGGCATTGCTACCCCCCAGGGGCCCCGTCCCGCCTAACCCTGTAGCGTTTGACCACGGGATCTAGCCCTTTAACTTTGCACGGACGGGCTTTGACCAGTGAACCTCTCCACCGGGTTGTGTTAGGTCGGCCCAGAGGGACACCGGGAAGCAACATCCGGGCCAAACCCACAGCTACATCCACACCATGTAGACCCGACGCGTCCGTTTCCCCCCTCCAGGTGCCGGCGGGGCGGCGTCCGTGAGGGGGGGGCACACCCCGGAGACGCGTGCTGGGCGTTTGCAACCGCCTCAACACTTCCAGATTTGTGAGACGCCGCCTACGCAAGATTTGACGGTATGCTAGCCCCCGGAGGCCGCCGGCCACAGTCGTAGACGTGCGAAGAGCAATCCGCGTAGAGGGAAGTGTTCAGATACTTCTCCATCACAAAAAATTATGAAAAATTACCATCAGTCCTATAGCACATGTGCCCACGTTGTGTAAAAAACTCATGATTTTATTGTGCTCCAAGTATTTAATAATATTCACGCTGCATCGTTACCGCAGAACGTCTACTACCGTTTAATTGCCGTCCGTGAGGGGGGCCACAACCCGGAGACGCGTGGCGCCTCTTCGGACATGCCACAACACCACCCCACATGTATGAGGGCCCGGTACGACGCTCCGGTGGCATTGCTACCCCCCCAGGGCCCCCGTCCCGCCTAACCCTGTAGCATTTGACCACGGGATCTAGCCCTTTGACTTTGCACAGACGGGATTTGACCAGTGGACTTCTCCACCCGGTTGTGTTAGGTCGGCCCAGAGGGACACCGGGAAGCAACATCCGGGCCAAACCCACAGCTACATCCACTCCGTGTAGACCCGACGCGTCCGTTTCCCCCCTCCAGGTGCCGGCGGCGGCGGCGTCCGTGGGGGGGGCACACCCCGGAGACGCGTGCTGGGCGTTTGCAACCGCCTCAACACTTCCAGATTTGTGAGAGGCCGCCTACACAAGATTTGACGATATGCTAGCCCCCGGAGGCCGCCGGCCACAGTCGTAGACGTGCGAAGAGCAATCCGCGTAGAGGGAAGTGTTCAGATACTTCTCCATCACAAAAAATTATGAAAAATTACCATCAGTCCTATAGCACATGTGCCCA
>NC_057797.1:775354369-775357483 GCF_018294505.1 Triticum aestivum | reverse complement strand
CTCTCTCTCTCTCTCTCTCTCTCTCTCAATCTCTCTTATATAATAAATCATTTCCCCTTTCTTTGCTACTCCGTCTAATTTGGCTATATTGTTATTGATTCGCAATTTTTGTTGTTATTGGATTTGTTCGCTCGAATCTAATTTTCATTTGCCAGATGCAATTTTTCTGGATCACACTAATAAATCTCCTTTCTTATTGTTCGGGAACATTTGTACATATTGTCGCCTTAGTTGTATGTCTTATATTTGGACAACATTATTCTATTCCATATAAGTAGTTGTAAATTGGTTGTGTTGTGGTAAACAACACCCAATCCAAACTCAGAAACCAAAATCGGACTCATGTGATGCTTTTGATTTCATAGGCTAGGTTTGCCACGAGCTACATTTTGGGGGTAATCATCTGCCCTTTATTCATAAGCTATTTGTATGGGAATTCCAGTGCCATTTGCTGGATTTACAAGCCACATGTGGCGCCCCACAGAGAGGGTTAGAGAACGTATCGTAGTACTGTGAGCAGTGCCGTAGGCAGGATCTAGCCAAGCCCCGGGCCACCCTTGGTGCTACAGCCCTTTACTGTAGCTACAGCCCTTTACTGTAGCTAAAGTTAACAAAGGATTTCTTCTCCACGACCAGGGCCATGGCCTGGGCAGCCCGGGTCCTGGCTACGCCCCTGACTGTGAGCTTCCATGTTTGAGTTTCTGTTTACATGTTGAACCTTCTTTGTAGTATGATGTTTTCACGTCAGCATGTTCTTTGCACAATTCTCTACTTCTGTAGTACACATTTTTTTGAATATTTGAATCTACCTTCTTTTCTCTTCTTTTACCCGTAACTTCCAGAGTAGATTCATTTGTAGCCGTCAACTCTATTAAATCGAACGGCTCCTGTCACTTGGATTCGCCACCCAAGTTGTTCCCGCCAAACCTGAAAACGAGTCGCCTTTCTAGAGGACTCCACAACCCACGGTAGGCTCCAGGCTTCACATGTATCTCCTGCGCCAGCGCGTCGGAGCCGTGGAGGTGTGGAGTGTGCCACCTCCCAGCGTGTGCGGCCGTGGCTGCCGGATTTTGGCGCCGCCGTGCTTCCTGATAACGACTGGCTAGGCGAGTGCAACGGGATGGCCAGGTCGTGCACAGCGCCGGCGGCATGGCAGTCCAGCAGCGGGATGGCTGGGTCGTGCACTGTGCCTAAAACTGCGGGATGGCCGGGTCGTGCACTGCACCTGCCGGATGCCTCGGGGTGTGGGAGGCAGAGACACGGGAGAAGGGGCGGTAGCGCGGTGGCGCTCCGCTCGATTGTCTTTTTTTCAAGGAACTCGCTCGACAGCCTATGCGAGGGAGCTGATCTGATGTTGACGTTTCTGTGTGGGGCTCCATACAGTTGGCCCAGTGGCAAGCTTCAAGGCCCGTGTGCGTATAGCCAATTGTCAGCCCAAACCATATTTTAGCCTAGGTGGTAAGGCAGGACGTAACTAGCGGTATTTCTCAACAAAAAAAAGGTCGAGCAGATACCTCTCAAATAAAATCAAAAGGTTTTTTCCCCTAAAAAAATCAAAAGGTTTTTTTTGAGGAAAACTAAAATCAAAATGTGTTTCTAAAAAAAACAGTAAAAAAACAGAAGGTCGAGCGGAATGGCTGTTCTCACGTTTTTGCATTAATTTTACGATGATAATTTACATGTATATGTATATATTGACTGATACAAACCCATCTTTCTGCAAATAACGAAAGGTAAAAAAAAAATAAGGTCAAGCGGAATGGCTGTTATCGCGTTGTTGCATGAATTTTATGATGCTACCATTCATTTACATGTTTATGTATATATGGACTGATACATACCCATTTTTCGCAAAAATATTGAATATGCATGGTGTAGAATGCATTGTATTCCATCTACGTCCAAGTGATGTAGAATGCATGGAGATGATTGTTCTTTTGAAAAAATATATATTTTTGATCCCATGATGTGATTTAACGTTTTGAGAGTATTAGCAACAAGTTTGTCAAGTCAGTGTTTAACCAAAATTACTCTTTACATGTTTTGAAAATAAAATCAAATTTGTTCATGAACATTGTAACTCGGCAAGAGGTTGTGAAGTTAAAACTCCATATAAAAAGTGCTTCATTTGTATTTAAATTTTTCTTCTTCTATGCAAATTTTTAATTAAGAATGCACACGTGCAAAGCACGTGCCTTCGACTAGTAATCAATAGTAGGCCCCTGATTTGGTTGGGCTTTGGGCCAGTTATGCGTTGGGCCCAGGTCGCGAAGATTTGACATCTCGTCCTTTTCCTTGCTTCTCTGGAGCATTCTCACCCTACGCAAAAGCCTTCGCTTGACTTGAGGAGGGACATCGGCGTAGTTCCGTCCGTCTATAGGTTTGTCAAAAGGTCCAGGTTAGACTTGACATGTTGTGCCATCCAACCAAAACGTACGCTAATATTTTTGTAGCTTAAACTTGTTTGCAGAAAAAGAAATGTCATGCCCATGAAAATCTTACTGAAACAAATATTTTAAAGGCTATTTGATGTGCCAATGTGTATCAACATTTAAGTCATTTTAAGATAGAATGTCACTTCAACGTATTCATATGACACGATTCATGCATTCAAATCAATCTACCCAAAGTAGAAAGAACACTTGGATGTAGCCAAACCTAAAAAGGACACTTAGATTGCTCCACTGCTTAGTGTTTTACTATTGTTATTCATAACCGAACTTATCAATAGGTGCAGAATGCTATAAAAACAACAATGTGAAGTATGTATATTATAGTGTATGTTTAATCATCAATTCTTTTACTGAAAAAGTGAAAATGCACAACAGGCAAAAAATCAGAATTCTCACTTAACCAGTGTCGCCCTTGATTCCTCCCTTTGTTGCAGATTTCTTCATTACATAATCTGTTAGACTCTTCCATACGAGGATTTTCTTCAAATATAGCGAGAGTTTGCTTAACATCATGTACTTGCTTTTCACCGGAAAATTCCAGTTTGTTGTAAAGGTTGCCATCATCATTAGACCTAGCTTGTTTTCGAACTATGGAGTGAGTTTGTAAATCGATCCTATTGGGTTTCCGCATTCCTGGAGAACGATCTTTGCACAATCTGGT
>NC_057797.1:775350960-775354359 GCF_018294505.1 Triticum aestivum | reverse complement strand
CCCCCCAGGGCCCCCGTCCCGCCTAACCCTGTAGCGTTTGACCACGGGATCTAGCCCTTTGACTTTGCACGGACGGGCTTTGACCAGTGGACCTCTCCACCCGGTTGTGTTAGGTCGGCCCAGAGGAACACTTTGGAGCAACATCCGGGCCAGGCCCACAGCTACATCCACTCTGTGTAGACCCGACGCGTCCGTTTCCCCCCTCCAGGTTCCGGCGGCGGCGGCGTCCGTGAGGGGGGGCGCACACCCCGGAGACGCGTGCTGGGCGTTTGCAACCGCCTCAACACTTCCAGACTTGTGAGAGGCCGCCTACGCAAGATTTGACGGTATGCTAGCCCCCGGAGGCCGCCGGCCACAGTCGTAGACGTGCGAAGAGCAATCCGCGTAGAGGGAAGTGTTCAGATACTTCTCCATCACAAAAAATTATGAAAAATTACCATCAGTCCTATAGCACATGTGCCCACGTTGTGTAAAAAACTCATGATTTTATCATGCTCCAAGTATTTAATAATATTCACGCTGCATCGTTACCGCAGAACGTCTACTACCGTTTCATTGCCGTCCGAGAGGGGGGCCACAACCCGGAGACGCGTGCCGCCTCTTCGGACATGCCACAACACCACTCCGCATGTATCAGGGTCCGGTACGACGCTCCGGTGAGATTGCTACCCCCCAGGGCCCCCGTCCCGCCTAACCCTGTAGCGTTTGACCACGGGATTTAGCCCTTTGACTTTGCACGGACGGGCTTTGACCAGTGGACCTCTCCACCCGGTTGTGTTAGGTCGGCCCAGAGGAACACTTTGGAGCAACATCCGGGCCAGGCCCACAGCTACATCCACTCTGTGTAGACCCGACGCGTCCGTTTCCCCCCTCCAGGTTCCGGCGGCGGCGGCGTCCGTGAGGGGGGGCGCACACCCCGGAGACGCGTGCTGGGCGTTTGCAACCGCCTCAACACTTCCAGACTTGTGAGAGGCCGCCTACGCAAGATTTGACGGTATGCTAGCCCCCGGAGGCCGCCGGCCACAGTCGTAGACGTGCGAAGAGCAATCCGCGTAGAGAGAAGTGTTCAGATACTTCTCCATCACAAAAAATTATGAAAAATTACCATCAGTCCTATAGCACATGTGCCCACGTTGTGTAAAAATCTCATGATTTTATCACGCTCCAAGTATTTAATAATATTCACGCTGCATCGTTACCGCAGAACGTCTACTACCGTTTCATTGCCGTCCGTGAGGGGGGCCACAACCCGGAGACGCGTGCCGCCTCTTCGGACATGCCACAACACCACTCCGCATGTATCAGGGCCCGGTACGACGCTCCGGTGAGATTGCTACCCCCCCAGGGCCCCCGTCCCGCCTAACCCTGTAGCGTTTGACCACGGGATCTAGCCCTTTGACTTTGCACGGACGGGCTTTGACCAGTGGACCTCTCCACCCGGTTGTGTTAGGTCGGCCCAGAGGAACACTTTGGAGCAACATCCGGGCCAGGCCCACAGCTACATCCACTCTGTGTAGACCCGACGCGTCCGTTTCCCCCCTCCAGGTTCCGGCGGCGGCGGCGTCCGTGAGGGGGGGCGCACACCCCGGAGACGCGTGCTGGGCGTTTGCAACCGCCTCAACACTTCCAGACTTGTGAGAGGCCGCCTACGCAAGATTTGACGGTATGCTAGCCCCCGGAGGCCGCCGGCCACAGTCGTAGACGTGCGAAGAGCAATCCGCGTAGAGGGAAGTGTTCAGATACTTCTCCATCACAAAAAATTATGAAAAATTACCATCAGTCCTATAGCACATGTGCCCACGTTGTGTAAAAAACTCATGATTTTATCACGCTCCATGTATTTAATAATATTCACGCTGCATCGTTACCGCAGAACGTCTACTACCGTTTCATTGCCGTCCGTGAGGGGGGCCACAACCCGGAGACGCGTGCCGCCTCTTCGGACATGCCACAACACTACTCCGCATGTATGAGGGCCCGGTACGACGCTCCGGTGAGATTGCTACCCCCCGTCCCCCCCAGGGCCCCCGTCCCGCCTAACCCTGTAGCGTTTCACCACGGGATCTAGCCCTTTGACTTTGCACGGAAGGGCTTTGACCAGTGGACCTCTCCACCCGGTTGTGTTAGGTCGGCCCAGAGGAACACTTTGGAGCAACATCCGGGCCAGGCCCACAGCTACATCCACTCCGTGTAGACCCGACGCGTCCGTTTCCCCCCTCCAGGTTCCGGCGGCGGCGGCTTCCGTGAGGGGGGGCGCACACCCCGGAGACGCGTGTTGGGCGTTTGCAACCGCCTCAACACTTCCAGACTTGTGAGAGGCCGCCTACGCAAGATTTGACGGTATGCTAGCCCCCGGAGGCCGCCGGCCACAGTCGTAGACGTGCGAAGAGCAATCCGCGTAGAGGGAAGTGTTAAGATACTTATCCATCACAAAAAATTATGAAAAATTACCATCAGTCCTATAGCACATGTGCCCACGTTGTGTAAAAAACTCATGATTTTATCACGCTCCAAGTATTTAATAATATTCACGCTGCATCGTTACCGCAGAACGTCTACTACCGTTTCATTGCCGTCCGTGAGGGGGGCCACAACCCGGAGACACGTGCCGCCTCTTCGGACATGCCACAACACCACCCCGCATGTATGAGGGCTCGGTACGACGCTCCGGTGGCATTGCTACCCCCCCCAGGGCCCCCGTCCCGCCTAACCCTGTAGCGTTTGACCACGGGATCTAGCCCTTTCACTTTGCACGGACGGGCTTTGACCAGTGGACCTCTCCACCCGGTTGTGTTAGGTCAGCCTAGAGGAACTCTTTGGAGCAACATCCGGGCCAGGCCCACAGCTACATCCACTCCGTGTAGACCCGACGCGTCCGTTTCCCCCCTCCAGGTGCCGGCGGCGGCGGCGGCCGTGAGGGGGGGCACACCCCGGAGACGCGTGTTGGGCGTTTGCAACCGCCTCAACACTTCCAGACTTGTGAGAGGCCGCCTACGCAAGATTTGACGGTATGCTAGCCCCCGGAGGCCGCCGGCCACAGTCGTAGACGTGCGAAGAGCAATCCGCGTAGAGGGAAGTGTTCAGATACTTCTCCATCACAAAAAATTATGAAAAAATACCATCAGTCCTATAGCACATGTGCCCACATTGTGTAAAAAACTCATGATTTTATCATGCTCCAAGTATTTAATATTATTCACGCTGCATCGTTACCGCAGAACGTCTACTAGCGTTTCATTGCCGTCCGTGAGGGGGGCCACAACCCGGAGACGCGTGCCGCCTCTTCGGACATGCCACAACACCACCCCGCATGTATGAGGGCTCGGTACGACACTCCGGTGGGATTGCTACCCCCCCCCCTCCCCCGCCCCAGGGCCCCCGTCCCGCCTAACCCTGTAG
>NC_057797.1:775348251-775350928 GCF_018294505.1 Triticum aestivum | reverse complement strand
CCCCCCAGGGCCCCCGTCCCGCCTAACCCTGTAGCGTTTGACCACGGGATCTAGCCCTTTGACTTTGCACGGACGGGCTTTGACCAGTGGACCTCTCCACCCGGTTGTGTTAGGTCGGCCCAGAGGAACACTTTGGAGCAACATCCGGGCCAGGCCCACAGCTACATCCACTCCGTGTAGACCCGACGCGTCCGTTTCCCCCCTCCAGGTGCCGGCGGCGGCGGCGTCCGTGAGGGGGGGGCACACCCCGGAGACGCGTGCTGGGCGTTTGCAACCGCCTCAATACTTCCAGACTTGTGAGAGGCCGCCTACGCAAGATTTGACAGTATGCTAGCCCCCGGAGGCCGCCGGCCACAGTCGTAGACGTGCGAAGATCAATCCGCGTAGAGGTAAGTGTTCAGATACTTCTCCATCAAAAAAATTATGAAAAATTACCATCAGTCCTATAGCACATGTGCCCACGTTGTGTAAAAAACTCATGATTTTATCACGCTCCAAGTATTTAATAATATTCACGCTACATCGTTACCGCAGAACGTCTACTACCGTTTCATTGCCGTCCGTGAGGGGGGCCACAACCCGGAGACGCGTGCCGCCTCTTCGGACATGCCACAACACCACCCCGCATGTATGAGGGCTCGGTACGACGCTCCGGTGGCATTGCTACCCCCCAGGGCCCTCGTCCCGCCTAACCCTGTAGCGTTTGACCACGGGATCTAGCCCTTTGACTTTGCACGGACGGGCTTTGACCAGTGGACCTCTCCACCCGGTTGTGTTAGGTCGGCCTAGAGGAACACTTTGGAGCAACATCCGGGCCAAACCGACAGCTACATCCACTCCGTGTAGACCCGACGCGTCCGTTTCCCCCCTCCAGGTGCCGGCGGTGGCGGCGTCC
Source organism: Triticum aestivum (assembly GCF_018294505.1). Lineage (NCBI taxonomy): Eukaryota > Viridiplantae > Streptophyta > Magnoliopsida > Poales > Poaceae > Triticum > Triticum aestivum. The sequence goes on along the minus strand of NC_057797.1, from coordinate 775,350,033 downwards.
GTGAGGGGGGGGGCACACCCCGGAGACGCGTGCTGGGCGTTTGCAACCGCCTCAACACTTCCAGACTTGTGAGAGGCCGCCTACGCAAGATTTGACGGTATGCTAGCCCCCGGAGGCCGCCGGCCACAGTCGTAGACGTGCGAAGAGCAATCCGCGTAGAGGGAAGTGTTCAGATACTTCTCCATCACAAAAAATTATGAAAAATTACCATCAGTCCTATAGCACATGTGCCCACGTTGTGTAAAAAACTCATGATTTTATCACGCTCCAAGTATTTAATAATATTCACGCTGCATCGTTACCGCAGAACGTCTACTAGCGTTTCATTGCCGTCCGTGAGGGGGGCCACAACCCGGAGACGCGTGCCGCCTCTTCGGACATGCCACAACACCACCCCGCATGTATGAGGGCTCGGTACGACGCTCCGGTGGGATTGCTACCCCCCCCAGGGCCCCCGTCCCGCCTAACCCTGTAGCGTTTGACCACGGGATCTAGCCCTTTGACTTTGCACGGACGGGCTTTGACCAGTGGACCTCTCCACCCGGTTGTGTTAGGTCGGCCCAGAGGAACACTTTGGAGCAACATCCGGGCCAGGCCCACAGCTACATCCACTCCGTGTAGACCCGACGCGTCCGTTTCCCCCCTCCAGGTGCCGGCGGCGGCGGCGTCCGTGAGGGAGGGGCACACCCCGGAGACGCGTGCTGGGCGTTTGCAACCGCCTCAATACTTCCAGACTTGTGAGAGGCCGCCTACGCAAGATTTGACGGTATGCTAGCCCCCGGAGGCCGCCGGCCACAGTCGTAGACGTGCGAAGATCAATCCGCGTAGAGGTAAGTGTTCAGATACTTCTCCATCAAAAAAATTATGAAAAATTACCATCAGTCCTATAGCACATGTGCCCACGTTGTGTAAAAAACTCATGATTTTATCACGCTCCAAGTATTTAATAATATTCACGCTACATCGTTACCGCAGAACATCTACTACCGTTTCATTGCCGTCCGTGAGGGGGGCCACAACCCGGAGACGCGTGCCGCCTCTTCGGACATGCCACAACACCACCCCGCATGTATGAGGGCTCGGTACGACGCTCCGGTGGCATTGCTACCCCCCAGGGCCCTCGTCCCGCCTAACCCTGTAGCGTTTGACCACGGGATCTAGCCCTTTGACTTTGCACGGACGGGCTTTGACCAGTGGACCTCTCCACCCGGTTGTGTTAGGTCGGCCCAGAGGAACACTTTGGAGCAACATCCGGGCCAAACCGACAGCTACATCCACTCCGTGTAGACCCGACGCGTCCGTTTCCCCCCTCCAGGTGCCGGCGGTGGCGGCGTCCGTGAGGGGGGGGCACACCCCGGAGACGCGTGCTGGGCGTTTGCAACCGCCTCAACACTTCCAGACTTGTGAGAGGCCGCCTACGCAAGATTTGACGGTATGCTAGCCCCCGGAGGCCGCCGACCACAGTCGTAGACGTGCGAAGAGCAATCCGCGTAGAGGGAAGTGTTCAGATACTTCTCCATCACAAAAAATTATGAAAAATTACCATCAGTCCTATAGCACATGTGCCCACGTTGTGTAAAAAACTCATGATTTTATCACGCTCCAAGTATTTAATAATATTCACGCTGCATCGTTACCGCAGAACGTCTACTAGCGTTTCATTGCCGTCCGTGAGGGGGGCCACAACCCGGAGACGCGTGCCGCCTCTTCGGACATGCCACAACACCACCCCGCATGTATGAGGGCTCGGTACGACGCTCCGGTGGGATTGCTACCCCCCCC
>NC_057797.1:775332554-775347473 GCF_018294505.1 Triticum aestivum | reverse complement strand
GTTGTGTAAAAAACTCATGATTTTATCGCGCTCCAAGTATTTAATAATATTCACGCTGCATCGTTACCGCAGAACGTCTACTACCGTTTCATTGCCGTCCGTGAGGGGGTCCACAACCCGGAGACGCGTGCCGCCTCTTCGGACATGCCACAACACCACCCCGCATGTATGAGGGCCCGGTACGACGCTCCGGTGGCATTGCTACCCCCCCAGGGCCCCCGTCCCGCCTAACCCTGTAGCGTTTGACCACGGGATCTAGCCCTTTGACTTTGCACGGACGGGCTTTGACCAGTGGACCTCTCCACCCGGTTGTGTTAGGTAGGCCCAGAGGAACACTTTGGAGCAACATCCGGGCCAAACCCACAGCTACATCCACTCCGTGTAGACCCGACGCGTCCGTTTCCCCCCTCCAGGTGCCGACGGCGGCGGCGTCCGTGAGGGGGGGGGGCACACCCCGGAGACGCGTGCTGGGCGTTGGCAACCGCCTCAACACTTCCAGATTTGTGAGAGGCCGCCTACGCAAGATTTGACGGTATGCTAGCCCCCGGAGGCCGCCGGCCACAGTCGTAGACGTGCGAAGAGCAATCCGCGTAGAGGGAAGTGTTCAGATACTTCTCCATCACAAAAAATTATGAAAAATTACCATCAGTCCTATAGCACATGTGCCCACGTTGTGTAAAAAACTCATGATTTTATCGCGCTCCAAGTATTTAATAATATTCACGCTGCATCGTTACCGCAGAACGTCTACTACCGTTTCATTGCCGTCCGTGAGGGGGTCCACAACCCGGAGACGCGTGCCGCCTCTTCGGACATGCCACAACACCACCCCGCATGTATGAGGGCCCGGTACGACGCTCCGGTGGCATTGCTACCCCCCCAGGGCCCCCGTCCCGCCTAACCCTGTAGCGTTTGACCACGGGATCTAGCCCTTTGACTTTGCACGGACGGGCTTTGACCAGTGGACCTCTCCACCCGGTTGTGTTAGGTCGGCCCATAGGAACACTTTGGAGCAACATCCGAGCCAGGCCCACAGCTACATCCACTCCGTGTAGACTCGACGCGTCCGTTTCCCCCCTCCGGGTGCCGGCGGCGGCGCCGTTCGTGAGGGGGGCCACGCACCGGAGACGCGTGCCGCCTCTTCGGACATGCCACAACACCACCCCGCATGTATGAGGGCCCGGTACGACGCTCCGGTGGCATTGCTACCCCCCAGGGCCCCCGTCCCGCCTAACCCTGTAGCGTTTGACCACGGGATCTAGCCCTTTGACTTTGCACGGACGGGCTTTGACCAGTGGACCTCTCCACCCGGTTGTGTCGGGTCAGCCCAGAGGGACACCGGGGAGCAACATCCGGGCCAGGCCCACAGCTACATCCACTCCGTGTAGACCCGACGCGTCCGTTTCCCCCCTCCGGGTGCCGGCGACGGTGCCGTCCGTGAGGGGGGGCACGCACCGGAGACGCGTGCTGGGCGTTTGCAACCGCCTCAACACTTCCAGACTTGTGAGAGTTCGCCTACGCAAGATTTTACGGTATGCTACCCCCCGAAGGCCGCCGGCCACAGTCGTAGACGTGCGAAGAGCAATCCGCGTAGAGGGAAGTGTTCAGATACTTCTCCATCACAAAAAATTATGAAAAATTACCATCAGTCCTATAGCACATGTGCCCACGTTGTGTAAAAAACTCATGATTTTATCGCGCTCCAAGTATTTAATAATATTCACGTTGCATCGTTACCGCAGAACGTCTACCACCGTTTCATTGCCGTCCGTGAGGGGGGCCACAACCCGGAGACGCGTGCCGCCTCTTCGGACATGCCACAACACCACCCCGCATGTATGAGGGCCCGGTACGACGCTCCGGTGGCATTGCTACCCCCCAGGGCCCCCGTCCCGCCTAACCCTGTAGCGTTTGACCACGGGATCTAGCCCTTTGACTTTGCACGGACGGGCTTTGACCAGTGGACCTCTCCACCCGGTTGTGTTAGGTCGGCCCAGAGGAACACTTTGGAGCAACATCCGGGCCAGGCCCACAGCTACATCCACTCCGTGTAGACCCGACGCGTCCGTTTCCCCCCTCCAGGTGCCGGCGGCGGCGGCGTCCGTGAGGGGGGGGGGGCACACCCCGGAGACGCGTGCTAGGCGTTTGCAACCGCCTCAACACTTCCAGACTTGTGAGAGGCCGCCTACGCAAGATTTGACGGTATGCTAGCCCCCGGAGGCCGCCGGCCACAGTCGTAGACGTGCGAAGAGCAATCCGCGTAGAGGGAAGTGTTCAGATACTTCTCCATCACAAAAAATTATGAAAAATTACCATCAGTCCTATAGCACATGTGCCCACGTTGTGTAAAAAACTCATGATTTTATCACGCTCCAAGTATTTAATAATATTTACGCTGCATCGTTATCGCAGAACGTCTACTACCATTTCATTGCCGTCCGTGAGGGGGGCCACAACCCGGAGACGCGTGCCGCCTCTTCGGACATGCCACAACACCACCCCGCATGTATGAGGGCCCGGTACGACGCTTCGGTGGCATTGCTACCCCCCAGGGGCCCCGTCCCGCCTAACCCTGTAGCGTTTGACCACGGGATCTAGCCCTTTAACTTTGCACGGACGGGCTTTGACCAGTGAACCTCTCCACCGGGTTGTGTTAGGTCGGCCCAGAGGGACACCGGGAAGCAACATCCGGGCCAAACCCACAGCTACATCCACACCATGTAGACCCGACGCATCCGTTTCCCCCCTCCAGGTGCCGGCGGGGCGGCGTCCGTGAGGGGGGGGGCACACCCCGGAGACGCGTGCTGGGCGTTTGCAACCGCCTCAACACTTCCAGATTTGTGAGACGCCGCCTACGCAAGATTTGACGGTATGCTAGCCCCCGGAGGCCGCCGGCCACAGTCGTAGACGTGCGAAGAGCAATCCGCGTAGAGGGAAGTGTTCAGATACTTCTCCATCACAAAAAATTATGAAAAATTACCATCAGTCCTATAGCACATGTGCCCACGTTGTGTAAAAAACTCATGATTTTATTGTGCTCCAAGTATTTAATAATATTCACGCTGCATCGTTACCGCAGAACGTCTACTACCGTTTAATTGCCGTCCGTGAGGGGGGCCACAACCCGGAGACGCGTGGCGCCTCTTCGGACATGCCACAACACCACCCCACATGTATGAGGGCCCGGTACGACGCTCCGGTGGCATTGCTACCCCCCCAGGGCCCCCGTCCCGCCTAACCCTGTAGCATTTGACCACGGGATCTAGCCCTTTGACTTTGCACAGACGGGATTTGACCAGTGGACTTCTCCACCCGGTTGTGTTAGGTCGGCCCAGAGGGACACCGGGAAGCAACATCCGGGCCAAACCCACAGCTACATCCACTCCGTGTAGACCCGACGCGTCCGTTTCCCCCCTCCAGGTGCCGGCGGCGGCGGCGTCCGTGGGGGGGGCACACCCCGGAGACGCGTGCTGGGCGTTTGCAACCGCCTCAACACTTCCAGATTTGTGAGAGGCCGCCTACACAAGATTTGACGATATGCTAGCCCCCGGAGGCCGCCGGCCACAGTCGTAGACGTGCGAAGAGCAATCCGCGTAGAGGGAAGTGTTCAGATACTTCTCCATCACAAAAAATTATGAAAAATTACCATCAGTCCTATAGCACATGTGCCCATGTTGTGTAAAAAACTCATGATTTTATCGCGCTCCAAGTATTTAATAATATTCACGCTGCATCGTTACCGCAGAACGTCTACTACCGTTTCATTGCCGTCCGTGAGGGGGTCCACAACCCGGAGACGCGTGCCGCCTCTTCGGACATGCCACAACACCACCCCGCATGTATGAGGGCCCGGTACGACGCTCCGGTGGCATTGCTACCCCCCCAGGGCCCCCGTCCCGCCTAACCCTGTAGCGTTTGACCACGGGATCTAGCCCTTTGACTTTGCACGGACGGGCTTTGACCAGTGGACCTCTCCACCCGGTTGTGTTAGGTAGGCCCAGAGGAACACTTTGGAGCAACATCCGGGCCAAACCCACAGCTACATCCACTCCGTGTAGACCCGACGCGTCCGTTTCCCCCCTCCAGGTGCCGGCGGCGGCGGCGTCCGTGAGGGGGGGGGGGGCACACCCCGGAGACGCGTGCTGGGCGTTGGCAACCGCCTCAACACTTCCAGATTTGTGAGAGGCCGCCTACGCAAGATTTGACGGTATGCTAGCCCCCGGAGGCCGCCGGCCACAGTCGTAGACGTGCGAAGAGCAATCCGCGTAGAGGGAAGTGTTCAGATACTTCTCCATCACAAAAAATTATGAAAAATTACCATCAGTCCTATAGCACATGTGCCCACGTTGTGTAAAAAACTCATGATTTTATCGCGCTCCAAGTATTTAATAATATTCACGCTGCATCGTTACCGCAGAACGTCTACTACCGTTTCATTGCCGTCCGTGAGGGGGTCCACAACCCGGAGATGCGTGCCGCCTCTTCGGACATGCCACAACACCACCCCGCATGTATGAGGGCCCGGTACGACGCTCCGGTGGCATTGCTACCCCCCCAGGGCCCCCGTCCCGCCTAACCCTGTAGCGTTTGACCACGGGATCTAGCCCTTTGACTTTGCACGGACGGGCTTTGACCAGTGGACCTCTCCACCCGGTTGTGTTAGGTCGGCCCAGAGGAACACTTTGGAGCAACATCCGGGCCAAACCCACAGCTACATCCACTCCGTGTAGACCCGACGCGTCCGTTTCCCCCCTCCAGGTGCCGGCGGCGGCGGCGGCCGTGGGGGGGGGGGCACACCCCGGAGACGCGTGCTGGGCGTTTGCAACCGCCTCAACACTTCCAGATTTGTGAGAGGCCGCCTACGCAAGATTTGACGGTATGCTAGCCCCCGGAGGCCGCCGGCCACAGTCATAGACGTGCGAAGAGCAATCCGCGTAGAGGGAAGTGTTCAGATACTTCTCCATCACAAAAAATTATGAAAAATTACCATCAGTCCTATAGCACATGTGCCCACGTTGTGTAAAAAACTCATGATTTTATCGCGCTCCAAGTATTTAATAATATTCACGCTGCATCGTTACCGCAGAACGTCTACTACCGTTTCATTGCCGTCCGTGAGGGGGGCCACAACCTGGAGACGCGTGCCGCCTCTTCTGACATGCCACAACACCACCCCGCGTGTATGAGGGCCCGGTACGACGCTCCGGTGGCATTGCTACCCCCCAGGGCCCCCGTCCCGGCTAACCCTGTAGCATTTGACCACGGGATCTAGCCCTTTGAGTTTGCACGGACGGGCTTTGACCAGTGGAGCTCTCCACCCGGTTGTGTCGGGTCGGCCCAGAGGGACACCGGGAAGCAACATCCGGGCCAAACCCACAGCTACATCCACTCCGTGTAGACCCGACGCGTCCGGTTTCCCCTTCCAGGTGCCGGCGGCGGCGCTGTCCATGGGGGGGGGCACGCACCGGAGACGCGTGCCGCCTCTTCGGACATGCCACAACACCACCCCGCATGTATGAGGGCCTGCTACGACGCTCCGGTGGCATTGCTACCCCCAGGGCCCCCGTCCCGCCTAACCCTGGAGCGGTTGACCACGAGATCTAGCCTTTTGACTTCCCACGGACGGGCTTTGACCAGTGGACCTCTCCACCCGGTTGTGTTAGGTCGGCCCAGAGGGACACCCGGGAGCAACATCCGGGCCAAAACCACAGCTACATCCACTCCGTGTAGACCCGACGCGTCCGTTTCCCCCCTCCAGGTGCCGGCGGCGGCGCCGTCCATGAGGGGGGGCACACCGCGGATGTGAGGAGGGGTCACTCTCTGGAGACGGGTGTCGGGCGTTTGCAACTGCCACAAAACTTCTGTCGGCATAGCTGTTTTTGATTTTAATAAAATATAAGGATCTATATTTAAAAGAACATGACCGCACATTATTAACGTGCTCGAAAAAAATACAAACTATATATATATATTCATAATATATGAAAAAAATACAAACTACATATATATTCATATGTATGTTTATATTTAACATTCTACATGTTAGTTGATATAATAATACACAAAAAAACATTAAAAATATGTACGGAAAAAAATCTAACTATGCCGACGGCCTAGCCGTCGGCATAGATCCGACCAGCGTGCGGCGGATCACTGACGTGGCAGATATGCCGACGGCAGCCGTCGGCATAGGCTCTGCATGGTGCGGCCTGGATCGATGACGTGGCCTGCGGACCTATGCCGACGGCCCCCCGTCTAGGCCGTCGGCATAGCTCTGACGTCGTTTGCCGGGGGGTAGCCGGGCCCCACGTGTATGCCGACGGCCTTCGTAAGCCGACGGGAGCTGTCGGCGTATATGTAGCTAGGCCGACGGCCCTTCTGTGCCGACGGGTGCCGTCGGCTTATCTCTGCGTAACCCGACGGCCTTTGTACGCCGATGGCCAGAACCAGGCTGTCGGCATATCTCCGAAGACGCCGACGGGGGCCGTCGGCATTGTTCTGGCCGTCGGGGTATGGCCCTGTTCCGGTAGTGGTGCTTGTAGTCATCACTAGGTGTCTGGATGTAACTTTTATTATTTCTAATGTCCGTTGTACTACCATGATTAAAGATGAATAGATCGAAAGTTTCTCATAGAAAAAAAGAATATCTCAGGATTGGCTTTGTAATAGGGCTGCTTCGCCATCTTATATCGCCTGGCCTTGTATTTCTTCGATTGTTGCTTTATACATAAAGCGGAGCAAAAGTCTGTTTTAAGAGAGTTGGTACAAGTTGTACCACTTCGGGATCCGCTGTCAGAATCCTCTTCTGTTGATAATCAGAAGACAACAGTTGGTGCTCTCTCTCTCTCTCTCTCTCTCTCTCAATCTCTCTTATATAATAAATCATTTCCCCTTTCTTTGCTACTCCGTCTAATTTGGCTATATTGTTATTGATTCGCAATTTTTGTTGTTATTGGATTTGTTCGCTCGAATCTAATTTTCATTTGCCAGATGCAATTTTTCTGGATCACACTAATAAATCTCCTTTCTTATTGTTCGGGAACATTTGTACATATTGTCGCCTTAGTTGTATGTCTTATATTTGGACAACATTATTCTATTCCATATAAGTAGTTGTAAATTGGTTGTGTTGTGGTAAACAACACCCAATCCAAACTCAGAAACCAAAATCGGACTCATGTGATGCTTTTGATTTCATAGGCTAGGTTTGCCACGAGCTACATTTTGGGGGTAATCATCTGCCCTTTATTCATAAGCTATTTGTATGGGAATTCCAGTGCCATTTGCTGGATTTACAAGCCACATGTGGCGCCCCACAGAGAGGGTTAGAGAACGTATCGTAGTACTGTGAGCAGTGCCGTAGGCAGGATCTAGCCAAGCCCCGGGCCACCCTTGGTGCTACAGCCCTTTACTGTAGCTACAGCCCTTTACTGTAGCTAAAGTTAACAAAGGATTTCTTCTCCACGACCAGGGCCATGGCCTGGGCAGCCCGGGTCCTGGCTACGCCCCTGACTGTGAGCTTCCATGTTTGAGTTTCTGTTTACATGTTGAACCTTCTTTGTAGTATGATGTTTTCACGTCAGCATGTTCTTTGCACAATTCTCTACTTCTGTAGTACACATTTTTTTGAATATTTGAATCTACCTTCTTTTCTCTTCTTTTACCCGTAACTTCCAGAGTAGATTCATTTGTAGCCGTCAACTCTATTAAATCGAACGGCTCCTGTCACTTGGATTCGCCACCCAAGTTGTTCCCGCCAAACCTGAAAACGAGTCGCCTTTCTAGAGGACTCCACAACCCACGGTAGGCTCCAGGCTTCACATGTATCTCCTGCGCCAGCGCGTCGGAGCCGTGGAGGTGTGGAGTGTGCCACCTCCCAGCGTGTGCGGCCGTGGCTGCCGGATTTTGGCGCCGCCGTGCTTCCTGATAACGACTGGCTAGGCGAGTGCAACGGGATGGCCAGGTCGTGCACAGCGCCGGCGGCATGGCAGTCCAGCAGCGGGATGGCTGGGTCGTGCACTGTGCCTAAAACTGCGGGATGGCCGGGTCGTGCACTGCACCTGCCGGATGCCTCGGGGTGTGGGAGGCAGAGACACGGGAGAAGGGGCGGTAGCGCGGTGGCGCTCCGCTCGATTGTCTTTTTTTCAAGGAACTCGCTCGACAGCCTATGCGAGGGAGCTGATCTGATGTTGACGTTTCTGTGTGGGGCTCCATACAGTTGGCCCAGTGGCAAGCTTCAAGGCCCGTGTGCGTATAGCCAATTGTCAGCCCAAACCATATTTTAGCCTAGGTGGTAAGGCAGGACGTAACTAGCGGTATTTCTCAACAAAAAAAAGGTCGAGCAGATACCTCTCAAATAAAATCAAAAGGTTTTTTCCCCTAAAAAAATCAAAAGGTTTTTTTTGAGGAAAACTAAAATCAAAATGTGTTTCTAAAAAAAACAGTAAAAAAACAGAAGGTCGAGCGGAATGGCTGTTCTCACGTTTTTGCATTAATTTTACGATGATAATTTACATGTATATGTATATATTGACTGATACAAACCCATCTTTCTGCAAATAACGAAAGGTAAAAAAAAAATAAGGTCAAGCGGAATGGCTGTTATCGCGTTGTTGCATGAATTTTATGATGCTACCATTCATTTACATGTTTATGTATATATGGACTGATACATACCCATTTTTCGCAAAAATATTGAATATGCATGGTGTAGAATGCATTGTATTCCATCTACGTCCAAGTGATGTAGAATGCATGGAGATGATTGTTCTTTTGAAAAAATATATATTTTTGATCCCATGATGTGATTTAACGTTTTGAGAGTATTAGCAACAAGTTTGTCAAGTCAGTGTTTAACCAAAATTACTCTTTACATGTTTTGAAAATAAAATCAAATTTGTTCATGAACATTGTAACTCGGCAAGAGGTTGTGAAGTTAAAACTCCATATAAAAAGTGCTTCATTTGTATTTAAATTTTTCTTCTTCTATGCAAATTTTTAATTAAGAATGCACACGTGCAAAGCACGTGCCTTCGACTAGTAATCAATAGTAGGCCCCTGATTTGGTTGGGCTTTGGGCCAGTTATGCGTTGGGCCCAGGTCGCGAAGATTTGACATCTCGTCCTTTTCCTTGCTTCTCTGGAGCATTCTCACCCTACGCAAAAGCCTTCGCTTGACTTGAGGAGGGACATCGGCGTAGTTCCGTCCGTCTATAGGTTTGTCAAAAGGTCCAGGTTAGACTTGACATGTTGTGCCATCCAACCAAAACGTACGCTAATATTTTTGTAGCTTAAACTTGTTTGCAGAAAAAGAAATGTCATGCCCATGAAAATCTTACTGAAACAAATATTTTAAAGGCTATTTGATGTGCCAATGTGTATCAACATTTAAGTCATTTTAAGATAGAATGTCACTTCAACGTATTCATATGACACGATTCATGCATTCAAATCAATCTACCCAAAGTAGAAAGAACACTTGGATGTAGCCAAACCTAAAAAGGACACTTAGATTGCTCCACTGCTTAGTGTTTTACTATTGTTATTCATAACCGAACTTATCAATAGGTGCAGAATGCTATAAAAACAACAATGTGAAGTATGTATATTATAGTGTATGTTTAATCATCAATTCTTTTACTGAAAAAGTGAAAATGCACAACAGGCAAAAAATCAGAATTCTCACTTAACCAGTGTCGCCCTTGATTCCTCCCTTTGTTGCAGATTTCTTCATTACATAATCTGTTAGACTCTTCCATACGAGGATTTTCTTCAAATATAGCGAGAGTTTGCTTAACATCATGTACTTGCTTTTCACCGGAAAATTCCAGTTTGTTGTAAAGGTTGCCATCATCATTAGACCTAGCTTGTTTTCGAACTATGGAGTGAGTTTGTAAATCGATCCTATTGGGTTTCCGCATTCCTGGAGAACGATCTTTGCACAATCTGGTCGCCCCTGCTATCTTCAACTCTTCTTTAGCCTTCGTAACTAAGATGTCCAATTCACTCAATATTAAAAACTTTTCTGAATTGAGACTAATAACATCATTGTAGACAGACAAGACATCAATCTTGGCAAACATTGTATCATATCCAGATGAATGTTCCTTTATCTTTTCATGCATGCCACATGAAAAAATCTGAAAGAAAAACACTTCAGTACATTGCTAAATGACAACTTCCAGCATATGCTTACTCAATTCACATCTAAAAATATTATGATTCACCTTATCAGGGCGGTAAACTTCATATGATGCTCTAGGGTAACAGATCACCTTCAGAGCTGTGGCAACGTGGATTGAATTCCAATTCTTAGCGTCAATGCAAGATTTAACCAGAAAATCCTTTAGAAGAAGTCGGAAGAACTTTAAATGTTCCTTTTCATGTGATTCGTTTTCATGCAAGATATGAGCTGCCTTAACGATAGAGTCATTAACCTGGAATAAAAAGGAGCATTTGCTTCATCACTGAAAGCAACAAGAAGGTAAAGATTTGTAGGAGATGTTATGTTGATGACTAGAACAAAATGGGGTTCTCGGTGTCAATTTATAGTATGATATTTCTATGAAAAACTTCGAATCATTGGCAATAGAGGGCTATAAGTGCACAATCAGTTGAGGAAATCTAGCATTTAATGACAAGAGAAGATTTATTCATGCTTAATATAGATGCTGAAAAGAAAAGCAAAGAAAAGAAAGTCCTGACATTGAGAAGAATAAGGAATGACAAGCGGTAAGCTCACCATCTCAGGCTTGCAACCAATGTAATGTTGCTTTAAGAAGAATATTAAATCTTCGTCGGGATTTGATAGTTTTCTAGGCAATAAAGTATACATGGGATTCTTCAGACTGCAAATTACCACCTCACAATCCGGAACATGAACATGCAGACATGTTATTCTATGAAAAAGAAAGTAGTGGTCAATATTGTTCATTCAGACAGAAGCTACAAGAAAGATTATCAAGTATACTAACCTGGTCCATTTCAATTATTATTTTATATTCCCCACAACTAATTTCTTCTCAGAACAACACAGCTTAGTGAGCCTCTTGGCTAGGTGATCGTCAATAGCTTTGTTCGTGGTGTCAATGGGGGAAGGCACCGTCTCATTTTTTATGAATTCCTCCAGATTCTGAGAAATAAAGACGAAGGAAATTAAAAGGCTTTTCAAATGTGATGCAAGTGTCTAAATCATGAAAGGAGGCAGCGAAATTTAATAGCCCTGCATCAACAATAAAGCATAGTGCTGCCCAAGTGTCCATTTGGACGATTCTCTCAGTGGTGCTCCCAAAATGTTCATTCCTAGAGCTAGATGTTAGTATTTCTAAAAAAATTCCATTGTGTCGTTCTTGGTAGGAGTACAAAGTCAGGGCCCGTTCATCCCTAGCTAGGACAATGTAACCACTCACTTTGGTAGAAATTTGTGCATAGCCAAATTGGGTTCCAACCAGTGCTAGTTGATCTTTTAAGGGTCCATTAGCAGATGTCTGGCCACTAAAGAGAGTGCAAAAAATGGCACTAAAACCCATGACAATGAGGAAAGGCTCTGAAGAAAATATGGTCGACCAGCTTGATTCGATTTCTAATCAGTTAAATAACAAAATAACAGGTACCAATTGATGAGTTGACATTTATGTTGCACCCACTCGTCGCAGCAAAAATTGAAAACAAAGACTGGTAAAACATTGCAGTAATCTTTGTAAAGTCTTACTCGGTTCTAGTTGGCAACAGAAAGCGTAAGAAAATATGATAAAAAATAGTAAGAGAGAGAATGGGAGCAGTACTAACAAGCGGTGGCAAGCACTCCCAGAACTTCTGTAGGAAAAGAAAAAGATAAATTACTTAGATGATGTTGACTGTCTCATTGATGAATGGTGCCAAAAACTAAGGAGTATCAGCAACAAAAAACGAGTACCTCCACCGGATCATTGAGGTAGTCCCCATCAAAAGAGAAAATTGCATTGCCTGTGGGTGCTTCGTATAGCAGCATAGCCATGTGTCCTGCCGAGAAACCAATTAATAACCAAGCAAACGTAAGCAAACGGGTGTTGGCCCTGTCCCGATGTCAAGTACTTTCGGACAGTGCCACGACAGCTACGCAATAGACGGCGAAAAGGCAAAGCTGTCTCCTCTGATCGTTCCCTCCTAAGCAGTGAAAGCTAGGCTCAAGCTAGTCGTTCTGCTGCTGATAGATTCTCTGGACGTGAACCAGTAGTACGTACTCTGCTTGTAGCCGGAATTGATATAGTAATCGATCTACTAATAGCTAGCAGCGATATACAACACGCAACACAATTAGATTACAGGGGCTATAGGTACATATATATAGCAGCTAAACCAACAGGAGCTAGCCTACTTGGTGTCCAACACGCGTACAGCGTACTAGTCCTACACGGACACACACGTGCACATGTAATTCCCAGTTACGCGTATGGAATATTTCTGTCGGGTGGTCGATCTGTTCCGTGGGAAGAAAGAAACCGAAGACGCACCGCATAGTTCTACTTCTACCAATTGATTTCCTGGAGCGGAAATCGCCTTGCCGCATGAACGAGCCTCTCTTGGGTTTCCTTTCAAACCCTCACGGCTCCAGATTTCTCCCCGAGAGAGATACATCTGGGGGATTGGAGGGCCACCTTCCTGCAGGGTCGCCGGCGCCGGTGTTTGAGTTGCTGGGTATCGATCCGACTGTGTGTGGGAAACTCTTCGGAGAAACAGGAAAACGTTTTCCATGAACCCCCTGTACGTAGATCACGTCGTATTGGACTTGGGCTGGCCGGGCCAATGGGCCGGTTCTTCTCCACGCTTGTGATTAGCGGAGAAGCTCTAGGGTTTAGGGTTAGTGTTTAGGGTTAGGGTTAGAGTTTAGGGTTTAGGGTTAGCTCTGGGTTCTCTAAAAAAAAGCTCTAACTCTGGAGCAGGATTTCTAGCTCAATAATATTCACATAGCATCCGAATGTCTGAAAGTCGTCAAAGAGCTAGAGGCCTCGCGGAACATGGGAAACCATTGCATGATTTTGCAAGACATCAATACTTGCAAAGCTTCGTCTATGGCATGTCGAAATTTGCCATCAGCAGAGTGATAGCGATGGGGAAGCACACAGACTAGCTAGAATGGCGACCACACATGTGGTGGGGCGTCATGTTTGGTTTCTCAAACCTACTTGATATCTTTGTTTTGCATTATTTGTTGAACAATGAAATAAAGTCAGGTCGTTCATCTAAAAAAGCCGCCAACGGTTGGCTGGTGCTAACGTTTCAACCGATATCTCTCCCTAAGAGCAACTCTAAATGTTCCCCAAAAAACTTCCCTTAAAAGTGTTTTTACAGGATGTCTGTAAATTTTAGGGGAAATTTCCCGAGAGCTACTTTTGTCAGATCCGGTAAACTTCTTCCCATAAAAATGTTTTTATTTTATTTTTCACTAAACAATACTAGATAATGGTCTAGTGTCTGCCAGCCAGTGACGTGTGTGACGGCCTTCGGTGCGAGGCAGTGCGGTGGCCGCTGGTGAAAGGCTGTGTGGTGACGTGGGGCGGGGCGACGGCGGTCTGGCATAGCGGCGGGCGGTAACACGGGCGGCGGTGACGCCGCGATGCGGCAGCGTGGCGGGTAGTGGCGGCACGACTGCTTTCTGACGGTGAAGCGATGGCTTTTCGGTGCGGCGCCGGTGGGTGGGCGGGCGGCAGTGGGTGGGTGAGCTGTTGGTGGTGGAGTGACCACCGGTGTGTGGGGCCGATAAATCTCAGCGATTGCAGTGAGTCGAACAACATTGTGTATTTGTTTAGCATGGCATGTTCAAACTATGTTATTTGATGTTGGACCGTTCTACGTCACAAACATTATACCTCGCTTATTGTGATCTATAGTGCGCACTCGCTCACATGTGGTCCAACTTGGGCTGTCTTAGTAATGCGGGGCACAAAATGATTCTTTTTGCATTTGTTCTTCTTATCTTTGTTTTCTTCGCAGTTTTCTAGGGTCCGTTTTTGCTGTGATTATTTAATGTTCTCGCACTTTCTATCTATTTGATATTCTGTTTTGTTCGTTTTTTTAATCTAAATAACAATGTTTTAAGAGCACATGAACATTTTCATAAATATATATAAACATTATGTACAACAACGTGAATATTTGTTTGAAACAGCATGAACACCTTAATTTTATTTAAATGCTCATATATTTATGAGATTAAATAAATTTATTTTTTAAAGTATACATAATTTTTTAAACACTTGACATTTTCGAATTATAATATTAATTAATGTATATGTGCAAATATTAATTATAACATATAAATAAGTTTATTTCTTTGCAAAAAAAATCTAATATTACTTAAATTAGTTAGATAAAGACATGGTGATTTTATTTTTGGTCGGCAATGAACCATTGACTATTCATCATGCAACAGAAAATGGAATACAAAACTCTCTATTACCTTTCAAAAAAGAAGAAAAAACTTTTAATGGGCCACGCCCAAAAGCTAGTAGCCTCTCTCTCTCTCTCTTCCGCGTGAGAGCCGAGACCTCGGGTCTACTGGTTAATGGGAGGCGTATCAGCCACAAGGTAGGGTCAAGTTATTAAAATAGCAGAAGGGGGTGGTCTACTTGAGGCGCAATAAGCTGGTTTACCACTAGTTTTACCGGGATTTTTGTTTTCATTCTTTCTTTTGTTTTACTTATTTGTTTCATTTTACCTCTTTTTCATTGTTTTTCTTTGGGCTTTTTTCTTTTATTTTTCTTCTCCCTTTTCTTCATTCTTTTTTTAGAATTTTTAATTCGTTTTTAATTTTATTTTCTATTTTGTTTCTTTTTGGGTTTTCTTTGTTCTTTTAGTTATTATTCTATATTTTTGTATCTGTCATCAACATTTGTCTAATACACATCTAAAGACTTGATTAAGATTTTTTCTATACACATTC
>NC_057797.1:775328621-775332124 GCF_018294505.1 Triticum aestivum | reverse complement strand
TATACATTTGAAATTCCAAAATGCTTGATTACCATTTTTATATACATGATAAAAAATTCATTGTTTTAATACATGGTCAACAATTTTTCTATACATATCAACATTTTTCCGTATACTTGATTAACAATTTTCAAATACTTGTTCAAAAATTTCAAATGTTTTCGTAGAGTGTTTTTTATAATATATTTATTTAGAATATTGTAAAGTATAAATGAAAGTACAAAAATAAAGCAAAAAATGAAACGAGAAAAAAAAAGAGGATGTGGCCTGCCGCGCGCGTGGGCCTGCCTATCTCGCTCGCCCATTCAGCAAAACGAAAGCTGAACCCGCTGAAGGCGAGATATAGGGGAGCCCCTTCTGGAGCGCAATTAACAACCCTCTGTTTTTCTTTGCGGGGGAACAACCCTCTGTTTAATTGTGCTTGGGCCTACTATACGCGAGGTCAAAATTGCAAGGCTGCACTTGCATGTTTCTAGGGAGCTACACGGAAATCCTGAGGCTAATTGGTTTGATGCCAAATTTTGGCAACTACAAAATGTTGGCTAGAGATTGGTAGCATATCAATTTTCGTTGCCAATCTCACAGAAGGTTGCCAAATGTTGGCGACTTTTGATTTTGTAAATGTTGGGCTTCCAAATGCTGGCAACGCCAAATGTTGGTAGCAAACCATCAATCTCCCTAACTTTTTTCTCCGAGATAACGGTAAAATATTATAAAATTTGAATATAATAAATAACTAATACTATTACCATCAATCTGCATAAACATGCTAACAATTTTTTTCAAAGGTTAAAATATGTGCTTTCTAAAATTCTACTCACTCTTATAAGCTTAGAAGGTCAATCTTAAGTCAAGTTAAAGTTGTATCTGTAGCCTAAATTAGAAACTGTTTAAGTATATAAATTCTAGATGCTAGCATTTAGATCGGCGGTAGTACCAATGCACCATATTTGGATATGCATCCAATTAATTTTTGAACTAATTAGTCTCATTCTATGTTACTATGTGGGTGTATTTCCATTAGTATTGCAGCAATGGTATTAGCAGATACCACATTTCAATAATTCACTAGTGCAGAACCGGGCTTTAGCGTCGGTTCGTACGGGCCTTTAGTGCCGGTTCTGCAACCGGCACTAAAGAGTGGGGACTAAAGGTCCCCCCCTTTAGTACCGGTTCATCACGAACCGGCGCTAAAGTGCAACCACGTGGCACGAGCCAGGCCAGGGTGTGTGCAGGACATTAGTACCGGTTGGTAACACCAACCGGTACTAAATGTTTGGGGGTGTTTTGGTATTATTTTTTATTTTTCCTTTAATTTTGTGTTTTCAATTTAATTTAGTGATTATTTTAGTTGTTAAATCAGTAGGTGAAAGTACCGCAGATTAGTTTCGACTGGATGCATGTGGATCCTAGCTAGCTAAGTGAAGTATATGCCATATCCATATTATACTTGATCACTTAATTATAGGTGATCAAGTATAATATGGATACGGCATATACTTGATCACTTAGCTAGGATCCATCCAGTTGAAACTAATTTGCAATTTTTTTCATAAATGATATAATAACTCATCATCATCATCATCATCATCATCATCATCATCATCATCATCATCATCATCATCATCATATTAATATGAAAACTCTTGCATCATATCATCAACAACAGTAAACTAGCTAGCTAAAAATCATCATAGTCGCCATTACCACTGTTTAATCATCATAGTCATTACCGCTATCTAATCACCACCAACACTAAAGAAAAACATTCACTTGTACCAGAAGCAAAGATATCATCGAGTTCAATATGGTCATGATATTATAAACGTTCATAATTAACACCACAAAAGCAAATCACCCCTTTGAGATTAAGTTCAGGACGAAGAACACGGACATGAGAGGACAAAAGTACTAAGAGCATGAACTAGCTAAATCACTCCTGCTGCTCTCTCTCAGGTAAAATAGCATAGAACATATATAGCTCTCCTGATTCATCATACTGGAGCATGCAGATGAACCTGTCTCCTAATCGTGGGCTGCGCTTCTCATTGTTGCCCCCTAGTACTTCTCTGCTGGGATCATTAACAATTTTGCTCCAATCTTTCACTATTAAGCATTCATCGCTTTTAGAAATCCTGAATGCACTCATGTGCAATGTAGGATATCTTGGCCGTAAGCTAACCATTGACATGTGACCTTTAGTCTTGATCCACTGAGGCACAACTGTCATCGGGAGTCCCTGTTGAAGAACATCGTATAGTAATTAATATACTTAGCAATGAAAGTTTAGCAAAAAAATAATGTATGCAAAAGATGCACTGAGGACTTAGTAAAAATA
This sequence comes from Triticum aestivum, assembly GCF_018294505.1. Classification (NCBI taxonomy): domain Eukaryota; kingdom Viridiplantae; phylum Streptophyta; class Magnoliopsida; order Poales; family Poaceae; genus Triticum; species Triticum aestivum. The sequence goes on along the minus strand of NC_057797.1, from coordinate 775,329,786 downwards.
TTACCATCTTTCGTAAATAGATGTGACCGTAGTTCAATACGATCACTATTGGTCGCACATTTTGAGTACTAACATTTCTAAGTCCAGGAAGAAAATTTGTCTTAACAGTATGAAGATCCTCAAGCCATGAAACATAATGACTTATCTCCTCGCAGTTTAATGCAGCTTCAACACGGTAGTAGGTCCTATCTACCAAGCGCCGGACATGTTTGCTTGAATGGAAATAAGCTGTCAATGGAAATAAGTTGTCAACTATTTTTGAATAAACAATATCAAAGACATAAATATGGTTGAGAAACTCACATAATGGTAGAACTGGGGGCGTCTGCACATCGAACCAGATGTCGATATTACCTTCAATATCATCTTCCGGACGAATATCAAAGGTGATAACCATATCAGGCTCAAATGCATAAGCATTGCATAGTGCTTGCCAAGTTTTGCATTCAAAATAGGTGTATGTGTCTGCATTGTATAATTTGACGTTGAAAGTATAACCATGCTCGGCCTTCAGGTAAACTTTCTTTACCTCCATAGTTTCTATAGCACTGAAACCTATCTTATCCAAGACAAAAATTCTTGCATGGCAGGGGATGCGCTAGTAGAACAGTGAAGATTTAAAATTATAAGTTGAAGCAAATGAAGCATAAGTATAATGCTTATATTACAAAAAAATACTTGACGTTGTGACTTACGTTATCCACTTCGAATGTCTCATCCAGCTTGATGCTGAAGCGCCTATTATCAACAAGGAAATTTCTGTCGCACAGGCCGCGTTGGTCTTCACAGTGTTCACACATAATAAAAAAAAATTCATCGTCAGACGACATTTCCTATGTTCATATAGGTGAAACATTAAACACTTACTATCTAACATTAATTAATATCTAGTTAATTCTAATATTCATCTAACATTTGACATAAATATCTAACATATATTTCTATATAATTCATCTAACATTTGACATTAATCTAACATTTATATAAACTAAAAATATATATAAAAAATCATTAACATTAACATCTAGCTAGTTAAGTTCTATATATAGGTGAAATATTACTAGTTCTATTATTTCAAGTAATTCAACTAGTTCTATTAATTCAACTAAGCATTTACTAAAAATAAACTAGTTATATTAATTCAACTAGTTCAAATCTCATATAC
>NC_057797.1:775322005-775328251 GCF_018294505.1 Triticum aestivum | reverse complement strand
CGACGACGGGGGCGGGGACGGCCGGGGCGCGACGACGGCGACGGGGACGGGGCGCGATACGGGGTGGGGGCGGCGACGAAGACGAACAACTTACTGAAAATTTTCGTAAGTGTTGTATATATAGGAGAGGCCTTTAGTACCAGTTGGAGCCACCAACCGGTACTAAAGGCCAACTTTGGCCAAGCCAAGAGGCGGGAAGAGCAGGCCATTAGTACCGGTTTGTGGCTCCAACCGGTACTAAAGACCACCCTTTAGTACCGGTTGGAGCCACCAACCGGTACTAAAGATGGTGCGCTGCCACCCGCGCACTACTAGGGAAAAGCCTAGTAGCAGCGCGGGTTTTAGACCTATCAATAGCGCGGGGCTATGCGCTACTGATAAGTCGCTACAGGTAACGTATAGTAGTAGTGTGCCTCCTCCCACGCTACTACTATATCTAGCCTGGAGGCAACACCGTGGCAATTATAGTAGTAGCGCTCTTTTCACCTAGAGCGCTACTGCTACTTAGTCATTAGTAGCGCTCTTTTCTGAAGCTCGCTACTGCTAATTAGCAGCAGTGCCTGTTTTTAGACCGCGCTGCTGCTAAGATTCTGTGTATAAGGTTTTCCCTAGTAGTGGCGGTGCACAAAGTTTAGTCCCACCTCGCTGGGGGAAGGGCAGCCGCACTGGTTTATAAACCCAGCCGCGGCTTCCCTTTCGAACTCCTCTATAAAGCAGGCTTCTGGGCCTAACTACGGCGCGCTGCCCTGTGTGTCTGCTGGGCCTTGTGGGCCTGAAATGCACGCCCGTGGTCTAGCAGGCCCACAGGACAGCGCCCCAAATTTTTTATATAGTTTTTTTTCTCTTCTGCTTTATTTTTTCTTCTATTTATTTCTGAGTAGTTTTTTTCTTTTTTGCTATATTGATTTTCTTCTATTTATTTCTGAGTAGTTTTTTATATAGTTTTTTTCCTTTCTGCTATAGTTTTTTTCTTTTCTGCTATAGTTTTTTTCTTTTCTGCTTTTTTTCTTTTTTTCTTTTCTTCTATTCATTTATTTTTATATACCATGCCAAGTTGATGGTTGAAAGTCTGGAGTTATAATAAGTTTAAAAAAATGAAGTGCCAGTGTAATAGATGAGTTTTCGTCTGAAACCGGCCCTGATACTTTAGGTTATTAAAAATACTTCAGTTTTTGCTGTAACAGAAGAAGTCCGGAGTTGTAATAAGTTATTAAAAATAAAAAAGATGTGCAATGCTCGTTAATTAGCTTCAAACCTTTTAGAATAGTGTAAACTGCACTTCACATAGCTCCGTGCAGTCTAACATATTCCTCAAGGCTTGAAGCTAAGCAACGTGAGCATTGAGCCTCTTCTTCATCGTCTCTGCACTCAGGGCTTATAAACCGCTCCTAGTGCCTTTCTCTTCGCGAGGTGGGACTAAAAAGCAGTTTACTAAGAAACTCTAGTACTGGTTCATGCCATGAACCGGTACTAAAGGTGCTCGTGGGGCCCCAGCCTGACCTGACACAACCTCATTAGTATCAGTTCGTGCCACAAACCGGTGCTAAAGGTTCGCCACGAACCGGTACTAAAGAGCTCCTCCCGCCTAGCCGTTGGAACCGGCACTAATGGACACATTAGTGCCGGCTCAAATTTAAACCGGGACTAATGTGTCTCCTTTTGGAGTGCTTTTCAATTTCAGGGTTATTTAGCTCAAAACAAATCATTAAATGCATGAAAAATAGCAAATGAAGACAGAAATGATTGAAAGTTGATGGCGTCACTTTGAAGGGTGCATACTGAATGCACAAAAAGTCTGGAGTTGTAATAAGTTCAAAAAATGAAATGCCTTTGTAACAGATGAGTTTTCGTCAGAAACCCGAATACTTCGAAAGAGATTGTCCAGTTTGTAAACGAAGTGCATCCAGTTTTTGCCGTAACTCTCTCTACTTTTTTTCACATGCTATGTGGGTGAAATGATGATATCATGCCAAGTTCCAACTTTTTCAAAGTTTATTTGTTGTGCTTTTCAATTTCAAGGTCATTTAGCTCTCAAAACAAATCATTAAATGCATGAAAAATAGCAAATGAAGGCAGAAATGGTTGAATGTTGATGGCGTCGCTTTGAATGGTGCATACTGAATGCATAAAAAGTCTGGAGTTGTAATAAGTTCAAAAAATGAAATGCCTTTGTAACAGATGAGTTTTCGTCAGAAACCCGAATACTTCGAAAGAGATTGTCCAGTTTGTAAACGAAGTGCATCCAGTTTTTGCCGTAACTCTCTCTACTTTTTTGCACATGCTATGTGGGTGAAATGATGATATCATGCCAAGTTCCAACTTTTTCAAAGTTCATTTGTTGTGCTTTTCAATTTCAAGGTCATTTAGCTCTCAAAACAAATCATTAAATGCATGAAAAATAGCAAATGAAGGCAGAAATGGTTGAATGTTGATGGCGTCGCTTTGAATGGTGCATACTGAATGCATAAAAAGTCTGGAGTTGTAATAAGTTCAAAAAATGAAATGCCTTTGTAACAGATGAGTTTTCGTCAGAAACCCGAATACTTCGAAAGAGATTGTCCAGTTTGTAAACAAAGTGCATCCAGTTTTTGCCGTAACCCTCTCTACTTTTTTGCACATGCTGTGTGGGTGAAATGATGATACCATGCCAAGTTTCAACTTTTTCAGAGTTCATTTGTAGTGCTTTTCAATTTCAAGATCATTTAGCTCTCAAAACAAATCATTAAATGCATGAAAAATAGCAAATGAAGGCAAAAATGGTTGAAAGTTGATGGCATCGCTTTGAATGGTGCATACTGAACGCAGAAAATATAAGAGCATTTAGATCATGATCTTATATTTCTTTACAATCAGAATTGTCAATATGATCTTATACATCAAAAATACTTTGATCATCAATGATCTTTTTGTGTACAATCTGAATTGTCAATATGAGTCCTCAACGATTTGTAAACCGGTGAAGACTCGTATTGCGGCCACAAATTCTACACATAGAGTTCAATGAAGACCAAGTGCTTGTGATAGTTTGAGAAGTAACATAGCAAAGGTGGTAAAAACCTTGTTAGGGGAGCGAGGTGGGACTAAAAACAGCTTGCCATAACCTCATTAGTACCGGTTCATGGTACGAACCGGCACTAAATGGTGATGGTGGGGCCATAGCCTGACCGCAGGCTGCCACATCCTCTTTAGTACCGGTTCGTGGCATGAACCGGTACTAAAGGTTCGCCATGAACCGGTACTATTGATCGCCGCCACGAACCGGTACTATTGATCACATTAGTGTTGGTTCTGTTACAAACCGGCACTAATGTGCTTCACATTTGACCCTTTTTCTACTAGTGATTGTTGAACAGTGGTGGAATCGTCACACTCAACTGTAATTATCTCTCATTGAGTATCCTTATATTTGGGTATGCTTCATATTAATGTTTAGATAACGGTTGCACCCATTGAAAGCTTGTCATAAATGCCCTATTAATGCCCATTCGGATATGCATTCAACTAATGTTTACCTCTTATAGTGATGTCTATTTAAGCACCCACGTCTCACTTGTTTTAGAACCCCTCACTCTGAAGTTCACCAAAGTCCCTCATAAACCGACTTGCCATCTCAAGCTCAAAACACCATTAACCAACTAATAGTGTCTTTGGCGCAAAGTTAATACGCCATGAGGACAACCAGCATCCTCCTTGTCGTTGTTGCCACGGTCATGTATGCTACCAGCGCATCGGCCACACGTTGTGGAGATTCGATGGGACATCAATTATGGCACACGACAGTAGAGGATGGGTGGGAGCCAATCGTGAACATAAATGATGACCACATCCAGGAGCTCGGTGACTGGGCGGTGTTGGAGTTCAACAAGCATGTGAACTGCACAGTCAAGTTCAACAAGGTGTTGAGCGGCCGACAAAAACATGTGTCCGGAATGAACTACGAGCTCATTATCGACGTGACACACTTTGGTGGGGAAGACGGTAACTACAAGGCGGAGCTGTACGAGCAGGAGTTGATGAAAAAACGCCAGCTCCTCTCCTTTACCAAAGTGAAATAGGCGGGCACCAGTTATTTCATTAGCAATAATTTGGTTCCTGGAATGTTGTTAGTTCTTTGTTTAATCCAATAATAAATTGTCCTCTTGCTTTGTCATGTGGTTTGGAGCTTGTCAAAACATACATATGCGACTTGATTACGATGAGGGAAAACAAATGTAACACATAAATAAAACCAGCAATGTCTCAACTCTAGATAGATCTATAATTTCATAAAAATAATGGATTTTATTAAAATAGTAACAATAATATATTGTGGTGTGAACACAGTCCTGAAGCTATATATTCGATACAAATTTTTGTGTGTGTTCCATACTAATAACTGTAAAGGAGGTGAGTCTATATAAGTGGCCTCCCTAACTGTCTGTGTAGGAGTCCACCGGCCATTTGACTTGCGAAAGGGAAAAATATTTTGTGGTGGCATCGGTTCCGATAACTATCAGCCTAATATGTTCTTGCCAATAGGGGATTCCTCATATTTTCTACTTCACTCGAGTGATAGTGAGCATTTAGCCTCAATAAAAGGTACATATTAAATATTACTAGAAACAATGAACATAAAAAAAGAAAGGTGAAAAAAGCACGTGAAAATTTATAATTAAAACCCGGAACATGGTCGGCCCTACAACACTCTCATTAGGGAAAATGGCAGCTATCCTAAACAATAAGCGTATAATAGGATTTCCTGGACACAAAGATGGGAAAATTTGAGCATAGATAGTTGATGCATCTCCAACGTATCTATAATTTTTTATTTAAATACTATTATATTATCATCTCTATATACTTATATTATTTTTCTGGACTAAGTTATTAATTTAGCGCCCAACACCAGTTCATGGTTTTTGCTTGTTTTTGGTTTTGCAAAAAATCAATATCTAGGAAGGTCCAAATACAATGCCAATTTTTTGATGATTTTTTCTGGACAACTAAGGACCCTAGGAGCTTCAGGAGAGATCGAGGGGACCCACAAGCTAGGCACATGCACACGTGGTGCGGCCTGTGGGGATGGTCGCGCCACCTGCCCATGTGGGGCCCCTAAGACTATTTGACCTAATTATTCCGCCTATAAATCCTTTAATTTCTGAAATCCTATAAATCAGATTGTTCATTGAATATAACTGAATCCTTTGAAGTTTCTTTACTTTATGATTGAATAGCTATCTATGCTTTCTGAGTTTTTTTTCTTCTGGCGAAGATAGATGGGTAATTCTTTAAAGGGAGTGGTGCATATATAGTAATGTGTTCAATCTCACGGTGATCTATATCCCGTGATAGAATGGGGATAAGGCACGTGATGTGTTGTTTCTACTAAGGATAAAACGACATAAATTGATCTTATTGCTAGGTTTCTTTCTGTCTACATCATGTCCTCTTGTGTATTGCATTACTTTGTTTTTCATTGAACTTAATACCTTAATATGCATGATGGATAGCTGTTTCGGGATGGAGTAATAGTAGTAGATGCAGTTGGATTACGGTCTACTTGTCACGGACTTGATGCCTATAAAAGATTATGCCATGAATGGTGATAGTTATGAATGTTGCTTATCTGTGAATTGCCATCAATAATTTGTTTACCATGCCACTACCAGCTTTCGAGAGAGATGCCACTAGTGAACCGACGGCCCCCGGGTCAATTTTCTATCACTCTTTTATTTACTATTACTATTTTAACTTTTTCCATATCAGTATTTGCTTTTAACCTTGCAACTATCAAGATGAGCAGATTGATAACCCCCTTGCCAAGTTGGGGGCAAGCATTTATTATGTTTGTGTGCACGTGCTGCTTATCTTGTTAGCTTGTAGGCTCCAACTGGTTCGATTAAACATTGGTTCTTTACTGAGGGAAATACTTTCTACTATTCTGCTACATCATCCTTCCTCTTCCACTAAATCCAACAACTCCCATAAGAGTAGCAATAGTGTTCAAGTGCATTGAAGGATGAACTCAACAAAGGAGATGGAGGCGGAGTTGGTCATCCCACGTTGGTCGATCCAGTGGAGAGCATTACTAGACCTCTTGATGTGCTACATGATGGAGGAGAGCGTGGATGAGGGGATAGAGGAAGGAATTTGGGTTGTGGCGAGAGATAGGGCATGTGTTGAGATGTGTGTGTGTGCGCGCGCGTGTGTGTGTGTGTGTGAGAGAGAGAGAGATGGAGGCACAGAGAGAGAGAGAGAGAGAGAGAG
>NC_057797.1:775310297-775321658 GCF_018294505.1 Triticum aestivum | reverse complement strand
TAAGGGGTGGAGTGTTTCTTACTTCTATTTTAATATGTAAAGGGGCATTAGGTTGATGTCGAGCAAGCGGAGTAAGAACGGTAGGAACTGCCAAAAGTGATGATGAAGACAAGTCTACTAAAACCAAAAAAAACTACCTATTTCATTTGGTCAAAAAGCAGATTTAAAAAGGAACCACATGACTTAGATTGGTCATATGATCATCTAGTTAGAACCAACAATGATATATGTTGTGCGGGTAACTAGTTTTGTAATAGCAAACAACCTAAATTTTTGCATCGATATAATGGTAAAATATTATAAAAATATTAATATCAATAATAATAATAATAAAACAATAATATCACAACCATCAACCTGCATGTCAACATACTAACAGTTTTGCTCAAAAGTCCAAATACATGCTTTCCACGTCCTCTTATAGGCTTACAAGGCCTATCAAGTTTATATTAAGTGAAGTTAAAACTTATATATAGCCTATGTTAGAAATCTTTAAATATATGCATTCTAGATGCTTGCATTTAGATCAACGGTGGTAACCAATGCACCATATTTGGATATTCATCCAAATATCTTTTGAAGTAATTAGTCTTCTTCTAGTTTACTATGTGGGTGTATATCTATTAGTATTGCAATAAAGGTAGCAATGGATGCCACATTTCAATAATTGTTGAATAGTGGCCTAACCGGCATACTCAATAAAAAAGCTGTAATCATCTCTCATTGAGTATCCCTATATTCTGGTATGCTGCAAAGTAATGTTTGAATAACGATTGCACCCATTAAAAGGCTTTCATAAATGTCCTATTAATGCCCATTTGGATATGCATTCAATTAATGTTTCCCTCTTATTGTGATGTATATTTAAGAACCCTCATCTCCCTTGTTTTGGAGCCACTCATGTTGCATGTTGACCAAAGTCTCACAAAACCTAGTCGTTATCTCAAGCTCCAAACACCATTAACCAACTAATAGTATTTTCGGCACAAACTTTACACGCCATGAGGACAACCATCATCTCCCCGTTTGTTGTCGCGATCATGTATGGCACCAGCGCACCGGCCACGCGGTGTGGCGAAATGATGGGAAATTAATTGTGGCACATGATGATAGAGAATGGGTAGTAGCCAATCAAGAGCATAAATGATGAGCATATCCTAGAGCTCGGCGGCTATGCGGTGTTGGAGTTCAACAAGCACGTGAAATGTAGGGTGAAGTTCAACAAGGTGATGAGTGGCAGACGACAACATGTGTCTGGCATGACCTACAAGGTCATCATCGTTGTGACACACTTTGGTGGGGGGAGACTGCAACTATAAGGCGAAGCTGTACGAGCATGACTTGACGAACAAGTGCAAGCTCCTCCCCTTCACCAAAGTGAAACAGGTAGCCATTGGTTACTTAGTTAACAATAATTGGGTTGCCAGAATGTTGTTAGTTCGTTGTTCAATACAATAATAAATTATCCTCTTGCCTTGTCATGTCTTTTGGATATTGTTAAAGAACATACATATGCAACTTGATTATGATGAGGGCAGCCAAATGGAACACATAATAAATAAAACCAACAATGTCTCAACCTAACTTTGAAATGAAGTGCTCATCTATTGTCAAAAAACATGTTCTTATATGTGAGAAAACAACCGAGTTGTTGTATTAAAATAATTGTTCATATTTTGAGTGAACTGGCTGGTGCGTTCAATACTACAGATCGTTTACACGGTGATAAATTTATGGAATGCTTATGATATTTTATAGGTCGGGTTTGTCATGAGCTAAGCGCCAGTGGAAGACGAGCCATGCCGAAAACTATCCGAGAAGTCTGTGTGCCCAAGAGAGAAGATGGTGGTTGTGGCGTGCGGCTGCGGGGAGATCGTCGGTGTGTGGTGCGGGTCCGGGAACTCTGAGCGACTGCGGCTATGTCGGGATCAAATTGGTTGGGTTTTTCTGCACCAGAGGTGCAAATTGGTATTAGACCGCTGCTCCCTCGGGCTGCCAGAGCGGTTCTGCGGCCACGAGGTCACTACTACGCCGGCACGGCCCGCGCGCTCGCAGGCCAGGAGCATCGGGCGCCTACTGTAGAGGTGGCACGACATCCCGGTGGCATCCTGTGGGGACTCGTCGAAGGAGCAGAAGTGTGACGAAGAGACCAATGAGGACCTACTATATTGTGTTCCCATATTTGATCCCACCCTCCCGGAGTTCTGCTCTCCACCTCTCAAGGGATCGACGACGGCCCATCGCGTCGTGCCATGATGAGTGTAGAGAATTGACAATGAGACAGAATCCACCACACTTGTATTGTTTAAGTTTTTACAGATATATAAAGAGGGGGTGAGCACGTCGTAGCTAAGAACCGATTGTGTTCCAAAAACATTGATCATTGCTTTAGTGAATCTTCGAAGGCCTTCAAAGTGTATCTTCTCCAATGCGGACATAGTCATCAATTGCATCGGCCGAACTCCCGTATGCCGAAACTCAAACAGCCGCAATGCACGTCATCATAGGTTTGCACTTATCTCTCCGCATGAATTCCTTCTAAACTTGAACCAATCATCATACTTCTCAACGGTTTTGAAATGATGAGAAAAAGACTTGCTTGTATTCGAAAGCGCCGGCGAAAATACTTCTCCCGATAGGTTGCATTTGGATGAAAATAATCTCTCATATTCTTGGTATGGCCCTCCTCTCTATCTAGGTTGAGTTGTATGCGGTCAAACTACGATCCTCTCCTCGGTCACTTAAATCATGCCAAGAACAGTTTCGAAGTCATCGTCGTCTTTGTCCTCTTCGAATGATGATGAGTCTTTAAAGATCATCTCTTTTAAACTCTTCATCTTTAATTCAAGGGTTAATTATCCTTTTGCCCTCAGTGGTGTCCATGTACTCAGTTTTGCCCTCAGATGCGAATTGTGCTCAGTTTTGCCCCTAGTCCGTGCGCACCAACTCGTTCCGTGAACTCTGCCGTCTCCGTCAGGTCAACCTTTTGACTCGGCCCTTATAGGTGGGACCAGGCGACAGAAACGGCCAATTTTATTCAGACCGTTGCACGCGTGGCTTGTGGGACCCAAGGAGAGCCGTTGAGCAGAGAGTCGTTGGCGGGTGTGCTATATAAGCGGGCGACAGCGGCGGTGACCACGGCGACAAAGAGCACGGCTGTGACCACGGCGAGAGAGAGAGAGCACGGCGGCGGGAAGCTAGCTGTGGAGGGCGCGGCGGTGGGAAGCTAGCAGTGGAGGGCGCGGCGGCGTTGAGATCCCTTCAGCTCCGAGCTCCATGTCTTCCTCAAGCTCCCGCGCCACCTCGCGGATGCAGAGCCGGGCGCGTGTGGACATGCCTGTCTTCGTCTGTCCGCGATGCCGGGCGGGCGTTGATCGGAGGGTTTCTCAGACATCGAGGAACCAGAATCATCCGTTCTACGTGTGCAGCGAGAATGGGGTAAGAATCGGGGCAATTGCACCATTTTTGTGGTCGGGATCTTTGAGCAATGGGTTGATTTGTTTGGTGTTCATGCAGGTGACATGCTTCTTTCTTTGGGTCGATGCTCTGGCCAAGACTCTGATGAATGAACTGCAAGAAGAGCATGAAGAATGGTTGCGCATGCTGCCACGAACGGCAGGGGCCGCACCACGAGCTCCGGAAGAAGGGATGGAGGGCGAAGCACGCACTGACAGAGAGCTAGCTATTGAGCTTAGGATGTTGAAGAAGAAGGTTAGGAAGCTTGAAGATCAAGCACTACCAATACCCATTTGCAAATACTTTTGGGCATTTGTAGGTATGGTAATCGCACTGGTTGTAATGTTGAAAATTTATGAAAAGGCATGAATTATGGAGGAATTTGTAATCTTGAAATTGTTTGAGAAATCCACCTAGTTTAAATGTTGATTAAAGTTGTTTAAAGGTTGTTTAAATGTTGAAACAAAAAGATAAGAAGTGACCAACATTTAAATATGTTGGAAAAAAGAGAAGAAATTAGGAATTCAGAAACTTTTGATCAATGAAATGCAGCTCTCTGCTCCGCCTTTCTGTCCAAAAAAATGTTGCTCTTGGGCCAAATTCAGAGCGTAGAGCCAAGTGCAGGCTAGACTAATGGGCCAACTGCATCCAATTAGGCCCATTCGGGGGTTCTCTTGCGTATTTTTCTGTTTTCTATTCTGATTTAATTTAGGCAGTAAATCATAATGCTGGAACTTTTTGTGGAAGCTAATTGAATTATTCCGGAGCCAAACAATTAAGGTTAAATTTTTTTTGGAGCTGTTAATTAATCCAATTCAAATACATTGTGATTTAAATCAAAGACCAAAATGTCATGGAAAATGTGCCTCAGCTCTGGTAGAGGTTTACGCCAGGTGCCAAAATAAATGAACAATTTTTAAGGGCATTACATTGAGAAAAACATAATTTGTCTAAAAAATGAAGGGTGGGAAATGCACAAAAATTGGTGCGGCTGGGGACTCGAACCCAGGACCGCGTGGGTTTGTGGTGTTTAGGACTGCGCTGGTAACTGCTAGGACAGACGACAAGACTTTGACATGGATAGGGAAGGAAGGTATACATAGTGAGATTTTGATTTTTTTTTAAAAAAATACTGAGACCATGAATGTTTGGACACGCGTGAGAGCGTTTTTCCATTGTTTTGCACTTAAATTTTGGAGGGTTGGAAGGTTGAAAATGTATGTTGCACTACCACATGATTTTGGTCAGAGTGGCACTTGGTCTAGGGATAGAGTGGCACTTGGTTTAGGATTTAAAGGGAATAAATTTGCATGTTAGTTCATGACTTTTTGTTTGAATGAAACAGAGGGCTTCTCACCCCCTCCGATTTTCATTAATGAAAACCACAAGTTCTCGAACTTCATGACTTGTTTAGGGAAGAAATGATATGTTTGGGCATGGACATTTTTTAACACACATAATAAACCCTAATAACTTAGATAAGATGGAACACACCGTACCATTGCAATAACTTAGATAAGTTCACAGTTCACAGACACATGACGAAACATGACACGACACGACACGACATAGAAAAGCAACAAAATAAAAAACGAAACATGACGAGCTTGACTCCGGGCTTGAACATCTTCATCTTGACCTTCTTCTTCCACCTTGGCCACGCGCGACCCTTGAACACCGTCTTCATCTTCACACCTCCTCCTCCTCGTCGTAGGGAACGGAGTGCATCTGGCCTGGAGCGGGGAAGATGCGCTCGTAGTTGGTGTAGATGTTGTAGACGGTGAAGAAGATGGCCTCGCAGCCGCACCAAAAGACTTGGCCGAGGAGCTCGCGCGCGTCAAACTGGTTGGTGAAGGTGACCGTGAGCAGTAGGAGGATGCCGCCGTGGTCACGAACCTCGTTGAGGGTGAACATCCTCGGCGAGCCCCGTGGGAGGTGGGCATAGCCGGCTCCGAGGAAGGCACGGGTGAGTTCGACGGAACCCCTCCACCTTGAAATAGCCCACACACGAAGCTCCCTCTCCACGAGCACGCCCGGTGGGTAGCGCAGCTCCAGCGAGACAGGCGGACGGTTGAAGGTCGGCCCGTTGAACTACATCTTCACTTGGTCTCGCTTGGGGAGGGCTCGGTCGCTTGGGTGTTTGAAGTTGGAGAGGATCGGATCTGGCTTGTGGGTGGGAGAGGAAGAGAGGCACCCCATTTATAGGCCTGTGCGTGGGAGAGGAAGAGAGAAAGGATGAGAACGGTGCGTGTGTGAATCCGGACGCGTGTGTGTATCCGTTATGTTTTGCACACTTAAATTTTTGCACGAAAATGATGCATGGGGCGCGTGCGTGCATCTGAATCACTGCATAGCTCTTTGACCGGGCGGTGCATGTGAATCGCTGCCGTGAACCACTGCACCGAACCACCTAGCTCGCCTCGCTAGCCTAGCTCACCTAGCGCGCCTCGCTCGCCTCGCTCGCATGCATGCACGTCGCCGCCTCCCGCGCATGCAAATCCACGTCGCCGCCTCCATGCATGCAAGGCCTGGAAAGGCTGGGATGGGCTATTTACTGCGGTCTAAGGCCCAGAGCATGAGACGGCCCAACGGTCCATCCAGCGCGCCCGGTATTTAAAAAAAAATCTCCCAGCCAATTAGATTGCATCTTGCGGATCGCCCCCCTCCTTCCCGCAGATTCCTTCTAGAAGGGTTAGATCGACGGCCCTTGATCGCCGCTAGGGTTAGATGAACGGTCCTTGTTCAGCGCTAGGGTTAGCGGGGTTTGGGAGGGGTTTGGAGCAGTCAAAGCTATGTTTGACCAGATTTCAAATGTGCATAATAAATTAAATAAAAATCAGAAAAATAAAAAACCTGCGCACATAGTCTTCTTATATCATATACTAATGATTTAAGTTGATAAACACGCTTTACATACATTTAAATGATAAATTCATGTGTATTGTATGATATCTCGAGTATCTCAAACTCTCTTGTATGAAGTGAAGAGAAGTGTTTTGGGGAAATGAACATGAAAATTTCAAAAAACTAACCACAACTTCATTTTGGAGTGACTAAGAAGGATCCAGGCTTAGTTTTTCATTTTGATGTTTTACACTTGTTTAAATCTTGGTCAAAGTTAAGTTTGACCATAATTCAAATGAGCAAAACAAATTTTAAAAAAATCATAAGATGGAAAAACCAGCGCACATAGTCTGTACATATAGAATATATGTGTAGGAAAGTTATTTGGCTGATTTAGACAAGGTCGAAATTTCTTTTGCTTAGAAATGAGGCCGTTTACCCTACCTTTGGACCCCTCTTTTTAGCACATTTTTCATGAAAATTTCAAAAAGCTCACCACAACTTCATTTTGGATTGACTAAGAAGTATCCAGGCTTAGTTTTTCATTTTGATGTTTTAGACTTGTTTAAATCTTGATCAAAGTTAGGTTTGACCAGAATTTAAATGAGCAAAACAAAATTCAAAAAAATCAAAAAAAAGGAAAAACCATGTGCTCATTCAAACATCTTCCAACAGATATTTAAACATCATGTCAAACATACTTCTAACATAGGTTCAACATCATCCAACAGAAATACAACATGTCAAGTGATAAATGTTTCATAATACAACATCATCCCTTATTCATTCATAATGTTTCATAATTATTCATAGATAGCGTTGGGGCTTCTGTCTGTTCCTTGAGCTTCTTGCCATCACTTTGCTCCTCGTGCACCTTGTGCTCATTGTTTCTTCTCTTCTTCTCTTGGTTGTCGGTACCTTGCGCGTCTTCTTCAAACCTACCATAGAGCTGTGCAAAACATAAACGGTAATGAGATCATGTCAAGTGATAGATGTACAGTAGTATTTGACCCTTGCAAGATTTACATACCTAGAAGAACTCACAACAACAGAAGGTTGGTCACCATTTGGAGCCTCACTTGGATCATCATTTGGAGCCTCACTTGGATCACCATGATCACCATTTAGAGCCTCACTTGGATCACCATTTGGAGCCTCACTTGAATCATTATTTGGAGGATATTTTGGATCATCGTCAAAATCATGCGGTTGTTGACCATCATCATTTGGAACCTCGTCAAAATCCTCATCTGATGCAACCGGCTGTTGACCATCATTTTCATCATCTGTTGAGGCAACCGGCTGATGACCAATATTTTCATCGAAGCCTTCATCGAAACTCTCTCCGAACGCTGGATCTACTGTGTTATCACAATACTTACCAAAATGACCAGACCCACCACACCTTGTGCACTTACGCTTCCTCGCTCCAAGTCCAGCTCCTTCGCTGCGAGGTCTGATTCGACTCTTCCTTGGTCTACCTGCTGCTCTCTTCAGAATTGGAGCGCAAAGCTTGAATCCAGGGTCCACCATGTCCCATTGTTGTTTTCCCTCCATAGCAGGCAAGGCATAAGCATATGTGGCTTTGAACCTTGCAACAGAGTAGTAATCATGCACATACTGCTGTATGTTCCCTGCTGGACCTGGGAGAGAAGTGATGAAAAACAAGGCATGAATGCATGGCAACCCAGTTATCTGCCATTGCCTACAACTGCAAGTTCTAGCTTCTAAATCCACTGGATATCTCCATTCCCTCTTCTCTTTATCCAAATATGATATCTCTGCTGTGGTACCCGAGCAAAGAGTCATGTTCATTTACAAGCCTGTTGTCTTCTGCTTCAGTTCATTCATCACGGCAGGGATGATAATTTGGCCCATGAATTTTTCCTCGGCTATTCCTGCACGATAATGAAATTTCTGCATGTATTCTATCCTTATCCTGTCAAGCAAATCCACCACATAATGACCCTTTAGTTTCCGGATCGTTGAGTTGAAAGACTCTGCTAGATTATTGTGCACATAGTCAACTTTGCTCACTTCACTGAATTGGCTTCTGGCCCATAACTTGGAGTGGTGTGTTTCCAAGTATTCTTTCACTTTGGGATTCATGTATAACTACCTCAAGTGGTAGTTGTGCTTCTTCACACTGCATGTCAAAGATGCTGACCATAAATTATCGGTATACACCTTTCCTTTGAATTTCTTCATGAAATTTGCAGGAAGGTGACGCATGCATTCCCTATGCTCTACTCCAGGGAACACATTATCCACGGCCACTTCTAAACCTTTGCAGGCATCTGTATGAATGACCAACCCATTGGGATGTGCAATAGCCCGACGGAGATTATGCAAAAACCAAGTCCAGCTCTCCTCAGACTCTGTCTCCAGCACACCATAGGCAACTGGAAATACAAAACTATGTGCATCAACTGCACAAGCTGCTACTAACTGTCCTTTAAACCTCCCTGTGAGAAAAGTGGCATCAATAGACAAATAAGGCCTGCAGCCTGCCAAAAAACCTGGCGACAAGCCTCAAAGCAGAAAAAAACCCTCCTAAAGCATTCCTTGGTCTTTGTCACTCCCCTGAATGTGTACTCCACGGTGTGGTGATCAATATCTACAATACTACCTGGGCTTGTCCTCTCCACTTCACCTTTGAATGAATACAACAATTGAAAACTTTCCTGCCAGTTACCATAAATAGAATCCATAGCATGTTGTTTACCATTGAACAACCTCATGTATGGTAAATCTATCCTGAACTTATCTTTGATGTTCTTCTGCAATTCCTTTGGACCCACTTGCTGGTTTTCTTTCACCCACTTCTTTACTTCTTCTGCCACCCATCTTGACTTGGCTCTACTGATTGTATCCTTCCTAAGGGTTGATTCCTGGCATGTGTGCTTAAAAGGGTTCACTTTGACCTGAACATTAGTGCTATTCCGCATTTTAGATGCAAGCAGCCTCCATGGACAACCTTCAGTCGGACAGTGCACTCTGTAACGTACTTGATCACTCTTGTCAACTTTGAAAGTACGTTCTACCTTGATGGAGTATGTCACAAGTGCATTTCTACACTCATTCATGGATGCAAAAACTGTACCTTCTTCCATATGAGGGTTCAAAGGGTCCCATTCAACAGCTGCAAGGTCTTCGTCCTCACCCATTGCGTCATCATCCACACGGACTGCATTGTGAGCCTCATCTTGATTTTTAGTCCGAGGTGCCCGTCGTAAATTCCGAATAACATCAGAATATAGCTTCTCTTCATCAACCCCAGAATTGTAGCCATCAGGCTCCACTTCAAGGGGGACCCTACTGCTGTTGCCCACATTTGTCGAGCCACCACGTCGCCGTGCACCAACTGAACTGTTCTGGCTAGATATGCCATTACGACGACTTGGTTCTCCCCAAGATGTTGCACCCGCCATCCTAGGTCCAAATGCCTGCTCAAGCACATCAACTTGCAGCCTCACATGAAAATTATCTTTCTCTTTATGCCTAACAAACATGGTAGCTAGCTCTTCATCATTACTAACTGTCACCCAATTCTTTTCCCCATCATAGTATTTGTATACCACTTCATCAAGCAAACCCCAAGGATATTGGCTACAAATTACCTCCCCAAATTGTCTGAAACTCCAATTACTAGCCATTGGCAACCGATAATCAAAACCTCCTTGGTATTTCTTCTTATCCTTTGCATCGAACATGTACCGGTCCCTTCTAATGTGCACCATGAAAGCAAACCGCAACTCCATCCTAACCGGCGAAAAACAGAGACGCAATCAGCACACTAATTGGGCAAACCTACTCGAATTGAGTGTTCAAATGCACAACTAAGCTCAATCTAAACAAGAGGCGAGACTTACCCGTCGGGAACCCAGTCGTGGACGCGGCGGATCTCCGGCCCGATGCCTGCCTCGCCAAATACTCAGGGGTCGCCGCTGCTCACCATTTCGCCCTAGGGTTCTTCCTCCTAGTTTAAATAGCTCCAGCAGCCCCCCACCTTTGAGCGCTCCGGCCGGGCGCACGGAAGGAGGCCGCGCCGCGGATCGAGCAGGTGGCGGGCGCCCCACCCATGGCGTCGCAGGAAGGTGGTGGGCGTCACAGGTAGCCGTGGAGCATAGGCGCAGGGAGGTAGCGGCGGAGCAGGCCGTGCAGCTGGTGGCGGGGCAGGTGCTGGCCGCGGCGCAGGTGGCGGCAGCGGCGGCGCAGGACAGCCGACCGGGCGGATGGGTGTGAGCTAGAATGATTGGGGATTTAGTTGCACGGGCCTACATGTCAGCTCCGGACCCACGTCCACGCGGTCCCACGTGTAAGCTCCGGACCCACAACCACTAACGCCGGCGGAAGGAATGGACTCAAATATGGCCGTTTGGCCTCGTCATAGTTGCTGTGTTCGGACTAGGGGCAAAACTAAGGACAATTCGCATCTGAGGGCAAAACTGAGCACATGGACACCACTGAGGGCAAAAGGATAATTAACCCTTAATTCAAATGACTCGGTACAAAACAAAATGAAATAAAAAATTCAAAAAAAACTCACCTAGTCAAACCATCGAACACTTGCAAGGCGGTGCTGGCGTACCGGCCGGCCGGCAAAGTTTAGGCCAAACTAGTGGGGCGACGCGTGGGAATGACCTGCAAGGGTGCGTAAGCATGGTCAAATGTGGTGGCCGCCAACAAGGAAGAAGATCTAAGGGAAATCCATTTAATCGGTCGTGATAGCGGCGTTTCACCTCGAATCCTGCGACAACAATGGCTGGAGATGGGCGGAGAGGACCAAGGGAGGCGGCGAGGTAGCGGTGGGGACGGTGGACGATCACCAGGAGGTGTGCCAGCGACGAAGCAGTGGGGTGTGAGGAGGTGGTAGAGAGGTCGTAAAGTTTACTCAGTCGGGTCAAGGCCGAGCGATTTTAGGCGCTCACCGAGCCCAGGAGTAAAATATTTACTCCACTATATGGCTTAGGGGATCGGCTAGGTGCCGGTTAGAGGTGTAAATAAAATAGCCTATTAGAGGATCGGCTAGAGATATGCTCTAACTGCCTTTAGCTGTTC
>NC_057797.1:775304577-775309975 GCF_018294505.1 Triticum aestivum | reverse complement strand
GAAACCCTAGCCGCCAGCCCTCCCTCCCCTCCTCGTTCCCCCCTCGCCGCCGCCTGAGGAGGCCTCCGGTGATCTCTGCGTGGCCACCAAGGACGGCGGTGGCGAGGATCTGGCTGCTCCCGCGCGGAGGGCTTCGGGCGCCGAGGCGGCGTCCTCGGGTGGTGAGGCGGCGCCGTCTTCTTCAGCGAGCGGCGTCACATGTGTTGCCCCTGTGTCTCCTCGGCCGCGTGGGCGGCGAGGGACGGCGGGAGCTGTCGCCGGGCGTAGCGGGTGGTAGTCCTCTTGGCTCGCGTCCGGATCTGAAGGTGGACTCCCTCCCCCCCGCAGCGCTGCTGCACACCAGATCTGGTCGTCGGAGGCCTCAGGTCGAGGGCGTCAGTGATGGTGGACTGCCAGGAGTCGCGAACTTGGACCAGGAGAAATCCTTGGCTGGTTCTCTGGCCATGGCGGCGGCGACACCGGCCGGTGCCGTTCCCCTCCACGGAGGCGTCGTCGAGGTTCGGTTCCTCTCCCTTCCGCCTCTTTCCCGGGAGAAATCCCTTGTCTTGCTTAGACTGGACGGCAACGGCGCGGCGTGCGTCGCCTCCTTCTTGAAGGTGCTATCTTGGGCAAGGTGGGAATGTGCAGTGGGGCATCGTGGTGGCTGCGTCTTCGGCGAGGGAGATGGAACATGGTGTTGTGTTTCTGAATTAGTGCAGCTCGACATTCCTTGTTTTGTTCAGTTGCAGGTCAGCTACTGCTTGTCTGGCGTCACTGCCTTGGGCAGGGAGGGGATAGGGGTCTTCTCTAGCAACTGCTCGACGCAATGACATGAACATGGCTGATTTCTCCGGGCCTGAGCTAATTCCAATTGTGGTGCTCCATCTCTTTTCGCTGTTTGTTTGTTCAGTGACAGCTCCTTTGTGCAGTTTTTCCTCTTCTTGCTTGTATCAGTGAGCCTCGGTGTGGATATCCTTGTTCCTTCGTGCAGCGACAGGTCGGGCTGAGTATCTCCCTTGGTGGCCGGAACAGTGTCCGTTCTTTGCTCTAGGGTGAGCAATTCCATCTTCCGGCGGTTCGGCGCCTTTCAAGCCAAGGCGAGGGGCAGGGGTCCCCTCCGGATTTGGAGAACAGCGACATGTTTTCGGTGTCCACCTTCCTGGGTTGATGAGGGCGCGGTCCTTTGTCGTTGGGCACTGGCGCTGATTGATGTTCCTCTCTGTTCGCTCTTCTGGGTCAAGTTCACTTGGAGGACTCCGTCGACTACAAGCTAGAGCTTATTTAGGATTTTTGTGTAGGGCTTGTAGTCTTTGGTGCTTGTAAGCTGCTGGGCAACACTCTGTATCGGCTGTAGCTTTTCCTTTCTGTTCCGTGTTGGTTGTATTGGTGGCCTTGTGTAATCCCTGGCCGGTTGATGACTTCGTTAATTCAAAGCCGGGCTCCTCTGGAGCCTTCGTTCCAAAAGATAAGATCGCTAGGGTATAGGAAAGAAGAGGTTGGACGTGTAGCTAGTGCATGCAACAGGTAATACTCTGTCAACAACGAGGATGGCGGCATAGTCAAGAACCCGACGAAGCCGGCTGCGCCGCCATCTCCGGACGGCCATTCAGCCTCGTCAGCTTCGGTCCGACGGACGCCAAGCTCATGAAGCTTGCCTCCGACATGGAGGCCCTTCTTGGCCGAAATGCATATCCGCTCCATCGCAAGACGACATGCAGGTACTGCCTCTGTATCGAAATATTTGAAATATAAGACGTTTTGTAGTTGATATTTTGATACAGAGGGAGTATGTTATAATTACTGATGGTCGGTTGATCACTGCAATATATCTGCACGCGCATTGATGATGCACTGCACGTACGGGCCGCTGGGAACATGGAGCCTTCTTAGTGAGTGAATCTATGAGCTATGAGCAGTTTCGTGAAGCTTGATGAAAATTTGCGTCGCCGTTAGGAGATCCGCGGGGGATCGACTTGTGCCAAACTGTATTTCGTTGGACTTTGTTGTGTCGCCTCGCCCAGAGCAGCACACCCAGCGGCTGGCCATGGGAGAAGAGCTGCTCACTTTGTTTGGCTAGGCGTGATGCATCGGGAGGTCGCAGTCTTACGAGAGATCCAGATGGTACAAGCACTTCTAGAACCGCTGTGAAAAGCTATCCTCTATTCAGTTGATAATCAAACGACAGTTGATTCACAAGCCACGTGTGGCGCCCCACAGAGAGGGGTAGAGAACTTCTAGCAATACTATGAGCCCCCCTGTTTGAGTTACTGTTTACATATTGATTTTCATGTCAGCCGGTTCCTCGCGCAATCAATCAATCAACAATAGGCCTTCGATTTGGTTGGCGGAAAGTTGCAGCATAGGCCGAGCTCCACGGGACCCTCTATCCATACCGTCCGTTCACAATCGCGATCTGTGCTACACGAGCTGTCGTTCTGACATGCCCAGAGTAATTAGCAGGGGCGTCTGGGCAAGCTGTCGGCCCGTGAATCAAAAGGGTGTGTGTGGGGGCAAGCTGCAGGTGCACTGTTCTCTTCCTTCTTTTTCTAATCGCTGGCAAATAGTAGGACTCAGCAGCGGTGCTTGCCACATGACAAATGTGTCACTTTCATCTGACATGCATGAACCAAAACCATTGTACACACTTTCTCCTCCGTCCCACCTCCTGCACATCATTCTTTGATCCATCTAGAGAAGAGAGCGCTTTTTTTCCTAGGAGAGATGCTGTCAGATGTGAGATTTAAAGGGAGAGAGGCGAATGCAGGTGCTGTTCGTGAGAGAATAGGAAGAGACAGGTGTTGGGTGACAGTAAGAGAGAGAAAAGGAAGAGAGAGGCGTTGTGAATAGTGACAGAAGATGATGTGTGACAGTGCCTTCGTTTTTCTCGCCCTGTCAACTTCTCTATCTCTCTATCAACTCTACATGCACAACACAGCTCTTTCTCTATATTTAAATCTTGCATGCGCCAGGCTCTCTCTTTATTGGTATGCACACCGCAACAAACCTGCAAAACTGGTCAGCTTTTGCTCAAATCTCTAGAAACATGAGGTTCAGCCAACGGTGTGGATAGAAGGTATCATGGAGCTCGGCCTATAAAAAACCATGCTCTTTGGTTGGGCTCTGGGCCAGCTATGGGTTGAGGTTGGCAAGATTTGATATCTCTTCTTTCTCCTTCCCCTGGAGGATTCTCAACCTGTGCAAAAGCCTTCGCATGACTTGAGGAGGGACGTCGGGGTAGTTCCGTCTGTCTGTGCAAAGTCAAAGTTGTCCAGGTTAGACGTAGCATGTTGCGCATCCAACCAAAACATGCCCTAATATTTTTGTAGCATGAAGTTGTCTGTAGAAAAAAAATGGCATGCCCATAAAAACATTACTGGAAAAATGTCTACATTTAAAGGCTATTTGATGTCTGAATACAGGTTCAGAAAGTAAGTATAAAATTACCCATGTGTATCAACTTTTAAGGCATTTTAAGATAGACAGTCACTTGAAAGGAAGACATATTGGATTGCATGACACAGTTGATACATTCAAATCAATCTAACCAAACCAGAAACGACCCTTGGATGTTGCCGAACCTAGAAAGGACATTTAAATTGACTTGCTCCACTACTTAGCATTTACTCTTGTTCTTCATAACCAAACATATAGATTGGTACAGAATGCTATAAAAGCAACAGTTTGAAATATGTTCACTAAAATGTGTGTTTAATCATAACTATCTTCTACTGAAAATACAGAGCATGCAAAAAAAAATTCAGAATCCTCACTTAGCCAGTGCTGCCCTTCATTCCGTTTGTTGCAGATTCCTTCTTCATTACATGATCCGCTAGGCTTTTTCACGAGATAATTTTCTTCCAATATAGTGAAAGATTGCTTAACATCATGTTCTTGCCTCTCACAGGAGAAATCCAGTTTGTTGTAAATCTTTCCTTCAACATTAGTACTAGCTCCTTTTCGAACTTTGGAGCAAGTGTGTAAATCAATGCTGTTGGGTTTCCGTTTTCCCGAAGAATGATCTTCGCATAATCTGATCGCCCCAGCTATCTTCAAATCTTCTTTAGCCTTCGTAACCAAGATGCCCAATTTGCCCAATTGTAAAAACTTATCTGAATGGACACTAATAACATCATTGTAGACAGACAAGACATCAACCTTAGCAAAGATTGTATCATATCCAGATGCATGGTCCATTATCTTTTGATGCACGCCACATGGAAAAATCTGAAAGAAAGACACTTTAGTCCACTACTAAATGACAACTTCCAGCATACGCATACTCAATACACATCTAAAGATGATTCACCTTATCAGGTTGGTAAACTTTATATGATGCTCCAGGGTAACAGATCACCTTCAGAGCTATTGCAAAGTGGATTGAAATCCAGTTCTTAGCGTCAATGCAAGATTTAACCACACTAGTAGAAAAAGAGTCAAATGTGAAGCACATTAGTGCCGGTTTGAATTTGAGCCGGCACTAATGTGACCATTAGTGCCGGTTCCAACGGCTAGGAGGGCGGGCATCATTAGTACCGGTTCGTGGGTAACCTTTAGTACCGGTTCATGCCACGAACCGGTACTAATGAGGTTGTGTCAGGCTATGGTCAGTCTGGGGCCCCCATGAAGACCTTTAGTACCGGTTCATGCCATGAACCGGTACTAGAGTTTCTTTGTAAGCTGATTTTTAGTCCCACCTCGCCAAGAGAGAGGCAGTATGAGCGGTTTATAAGCCGTGAGTGCACAGACAATGACGAAGAGTTGCAATGCTCACCTACATGTTGATTAGCTTCAAGCCTTGCGGAATAGCATAGATTGCACTGAGCTATGTGCAGTGCAGTCTACACTATTCCGAATGGCTTGAAGCAAATTAACCAGCATTGCACCTCTTTTTTATTTTTAATAACTTATTTGAACTCCGGACTTCTTTTGTGTTTAGTATGCAGCATTCAAAGCGACGTCATCAATTTTCAACATGTTCTGACATCATTTGTTGTTTTTCGGTCATTTACCTAATTATTTAGAGAGCTAAATGACCGTGAAATTGAAAATCACTACAAAATGAATCCTGAAAATGTTGAAACTTGGCATGGTATCATCATATCACCCGCATAGCATGCGCGAAAGAGTAGAGAGGGTCACGGCAAAAACTTGACGCACTTCGTGTATAAACTGGACAAACTCTTTCAGAGTATCAGGGTTTCAGACGAGAACTCATCTGTTACACGGCCACTTCAATGTTTTTTAAACTTATTTGAATTCCGGACTTCTTTTGTGTTCAGTATGCAGCATTCCAAGCGACGTCATCAATTTCCAACATGTTCTGACATCATTTGTTGTTTTTCAGTCATTTACCTAATTGTTTTAGAGAGCTAAATGACCGTGAAATTGAAAATCACTACAAAATGAATCCTGAAAATGT
>NC_057797.1:775303269-775304497 GCF_018294505.1 Triticum aestivum | reverse complement strand
TTATTTTTCAGTCATTTACCTAATTGTTTTAGAGAGCTAAATGGCCGTGAAATTGAAAATCACTACAAAATGAATCCTAAAAATGTTGAAACTTGGCATGGTATCATCATATCACCCGCATATCATGCGCGGAAGAGTAGAGAGGGTCACGGCAAAAACTGGACGCACTTCGTGTACAAACTGGACAAACTCTTCCAGAGTATTAGGGTTTCGGACAAGAACTCATCTGTTACACGGCCCACTTTAATGTTTTTTAAACTTATTTGAACTCCGGACTTCTTTTGTGTTCAGTATGCAGCATTCAAAGCGACGTCATCAATTTCCAACATGTTCTGACATCATTTGTTGTTTTTCGGTCATTTACCTAATTGTTTTAGAGAGCTAAATGACCATGAAATTGAAAATCAATACAAAATGAATCCTGAAAATGTTGAAACTTGGCATGGTATCATCATATCACCCTCATAGCATGCGCAAAAGAGTAGAGAGGGTCACGGCAAAAACTAGACGCACTTCGTGTACAAACTGGACAAATTCTTTAGGAGTATCAGGGTTTCGGACGAGAACTCATCTGTTACACAGCCCACTTCAATGTTTTTTAAACTTATTTGAACTCCGGACTTCTTTTGTGTTCAGTATGCAGCATTCAAAGCAACATCATCAATTTCCAACATGTTCTGACATCATTTGTTATTTTTCAGTCATTTACCTAATTGTTTTAGAGAGCTAAATGGCCGTGAAATTGAAAATCACTACAAAATGAATCCTAAAAATGTTGACACTTGGCATGGTATCATCATCACCCGCATAGCATGCGCGAAAGAGTAGAGAGGGTCACGGCAAAAACTGGACGCACTTCGTGTACAAACTGGACAAACTCTTTCAGAGTATCAGGGTTTCGGACGAGAACTCATCTGTTACACGGCCACTTCAATGTTTTTTAAACTTATTTGAACTCTGGACTTCTTTTGTGGTCAGGATGCAACATTCAATGCGACGTCATCAATTTTTAACATGTTCTGACATCATTTGTTGTTTTTCGGTCATTTACCTAATTGTTTTAGAGAGCTAAATGACCGTGAAATTGAAAATCACAACAAAATGAATCCTGAAAATGTTGAAACTTGGCATGGTATCATCATATCACCCGCATATCATGCACGAAAGAATAGAGGGGGTCACGGCAAAAACTGGACGCACCTCGTGTACAGACTGGACAAACTCTTTC
>NC_057797.1:775302434-775303259 GCF_018294505.1 Triticum aestivum | reverse complement strand
TTACACGGCCCACTTCAATGTTTTTTAAACTTATTTGAACTCCGAACTTCTTTTGTGTTCAGTATGCAGCATTCAAAGCGACGTCATCAATTTCCAACATGTTCTGACATCATTTGTTGTTTTTCGGTCATTTACCTAATTGTTTTAGAGAGCTAAATGACCGTGAAATTGAAAATCAATACAAAATGAATTCTGAAAATGTTGAAACTTGGCATGGTATCATCATATCACCCTCATAGCATGCGCAAAAGAGTAGAGAGGGTCACGGCAAAAACTAGACGCACTTCGTGTACAAACTGGACAAACTGTTTCGGAGTATCAGAGTTTTGGACGAGAACTCATCTGTTACACAGCCCACTTCAATGTTTTTTAAACTTATTTGAACTCCGGACTTCTTTTGTGTTCAGTATGCAGCATTCAAAGCAACGTCATCAATTTCCAACATGTTCTGACATCATTTGTTATTTTTCAGTCATTTACCTAATTGTTTTAGAGAGCTAAATGGCCGTGAAATTGAAAATCACTACAAAATGAATCCTAAAAATGTTGAAACTTGGCATGGTATCATCATATCACCCGCATAGCATGCGCGAAAGACTAGAGAGGGTCACGGCAAAAACTGGACGCACTTCGTGTACAAATTGGACAAACTCTTTTGGAGTATCAGGGTTTCGAACGAGAACTCATCTGTTACACGGCCAACTTAAATGTTTTTTAAACTTATTTGAACTCCGGACTTCTTTTGTGTTCAGCATGCAGCATTCCAAGCGACGTCATCAATTTCTAACATGTTCTGACATCATTTGTTGTTTTTCAGTCATTTAC
>NC_057797.1:775301784-775302424 GCF_018294505.1 Triticum aestivum | reverse complement strand
AATTGGACAAACTCTTTTTGAGTATCAGGGTTTCGAACGAGAACTCATCTGTTACACGGCCAACTTAAATGTTTTTTAAACTTATTTGAACTCCGGACTTCTTTTGTGTTCAGCATGCAGCATTCCAAGCGACGTCATCAATTTCTAACATGTTCTGACATCATTTGTTGTTTTTCAGTCATTTACCTAATTGTTTTAGAGAGCTAAATGACCGTGAAATTGAAAATCACTACAAAATGAATCCTGAAAATGTTGAAACTTGGCATGGTATCATCATATCACCCACATAGCATGCGCGAAAGAGTAGAGAGGGTCACGGCAAAAACTGGATGCACTTCGTGTACAAACTGGACATACTCTTTCGGAGTATCAGGGTTTCGGACGAGAACTCATCTGTTACACGGCCCAGTTCAATGTTTTTTAAACTTATTTGAACTCCGGACTTCTTTTGTGTTCAGTATGCAGCATTCAAAGCGACGTCATCAATTTCCAACATGTTCTGACATCATTTGTTGTTTTTCGGTCATCTACCTAATTGTTTTAGAGAGCTAAATGACCGTGAAATTGAAAATCACTACAAAATGAATCCTGAAAATGTTGAAACTTGGCATGGTATCATCATATCACCCGCATATCATGC
>NC_057797.1:774176756-774181584 GCF_018294505.1 Triticum aestivum | reverse complement strand
TAATTTAGGTGTTTCATATATTGTGCTATAGCTAGCTAATTAATAGAGAGAAGTGTCCTCTTTTTTGTCCGTGCTTGGTCGACGCTACGTACCATACATACATACGTATAGAGAGGACTAGCTAGACACGCTTGCTAGCTAGTAAGCAAACAGAAGATCGTCATGAACATATATGCATACAGAGAGAAGTGATATCGACCACCTCTCCTTCTCCGAGAGATTGGTCGAACAAACAAGTTCTCGTATATCTATCCGACACTACCGGCTACATATATACAATAATTATCTTTTACAAATATATAATCTCCTAAAATACGGATGCGTGGTCCACATAGTATTCTCCGTCTTCAGCGATCACGTGGTCAAGAAAGAATGCCGCAAATTCCTCTTGAATTGCTCGCATGCGATCTGGTGCTAGGAGTTCATCCCGCATCCGAAACATCTAATTTTAAGAAGGGGGTCAATACATATATATATATATGAATGAATGAAACTCAACACAAATGATGGTAATAAAATAAAATTGTGAATATTATTATTTACGCACTTCATATTGTTTGTCGGAGTAGCCCCACTCACAGGTCGTGTGGCGGATGGACTCGCAAATGTAGTATCCACAGAAATCATTCCCTTGTTCCTGCCACAACCACTTTACAAGAAATAGAGGTCAATTAAACTGATAATTAGCAAGCATGCTAAATGGTATTGATGAAACTAGCGCTTGAATCACTAGGAGATGCCTGGAATATGCTACTATATAGTACTTACTTTCGGGTGCCTAAATTGCAGCTTCTTCGGTAGTCCCGGAGCTTTTTTGGTGAATTTTCTCCAAGCCCTGCCATACAAAGAAAACAATTACTTGATATCAGAAATGAACAAAGTTGCTGATATGGTGGATAATGATCAATTTAACTTACTTCTCGAGCATTTCAGTCATGTCCGCATACTCCTTGGGATCTTTTCGCTTGGAGTCTAAGACAGTTACTACTCCCTTCTCAAGCTTAATCTCTAGGAGAATATAGTGGTAGCTGTGCACATATGCATAACTCATCAATATTACATTACTATAACCTGGACTAATAAGGAAACCGAATATGCCACAAGACAGTAACACTCACTTGAAGTTGTAAGGAAAGAGTATTATATCTTTGTGTTCATTTATTTCCAACGATCGTAGCAAGTTGGCCTCGGTTTCTTGGGCACGATATTGAACCTCAGTTGCATCTATGAGATACGTGTTAATGAACCCAATATCTCCCACTTGTCTTTTCTTCAATTCGGCGATCTTCAATCTGCATAATATAGTGAGGATAATTATAAATACATGCAAATGAAAGGGGTGAGTTATATAGAGAGACTTAATGACGGAAGTAGTACTACTTACAGACAGTAGGAGGTGACCGTTGCTTTATCGATGGCCAATTGATTGAAAAACTGATAGAACTCCTCAAATGGAATAGGCAACAGTTCAATTCCAAGGAGGTCATGCTCCTTTTTAACTCTCATATACAAAGTATTCCTCCCCTCAGACTCTTTGCAGGTTTTCATGTACCAATCATGCAATCTTCGCATCATCGTTGATAGAGAACTTTCATCTTTGACGAGAGGCTTCCCGTACTCGTATCTTTGTATCTGCGCCTCCAAGATATCATAATGTACATCGTCGGGCAGGTAATTTGCAGGATTGCCATAACCGGGCACCATCCTCGGATCGACGATGTCGCTAGCAGGCACCTTGAGCGGGGGGCACGATTGCTTCGCTTGTTCGCCGAGCTGGGCAATTTGTTTCCCAGCTCGTTGTTCTTTCATCCTTTGATCACTTTTAGTACTTCCCGACCTCTTCGCTTCGGCAAATGCCTTTCCAATAATGCGCTCATAGTTGCCTTTCGGCGGAGACTTGGGTGGTTTTGTCAGGGCAGCCAGAGTGCGCTTCCCTTTCACCGGATCTACCTTCTCCTCCGGAGGTGGATGTCTCTTTGCTTTCAACCCTTGAAACCAGTCATCCACTTCGGTCTGCGCGATCTTCGCGTTTTCCTCCTCGCTCCTCTCGTACGGTAACTTCTCTGGAGTCTTCAGAGAAGGACCGAATCTGTATCTCCTCCCGCCTTTGGCTGTACTGCTAGACGCCGGCAGAGTTGACGGAGCGGATGTCTTCTTTCCTTGCTTACGAGGTGGAGGAGAAGGACTGCGACGCGCTGTAGAAGCCGGAGCGGCGGCGGGTCTCTTCCGCCCTTGCTGACGAGGCGGAGAAGGAGGAGGCTGGCTGCTCGGGTGCGCCGGCGCAGGCGGAGAAGGAGGCGGAGTGCCGCCACACGCCAGAGAAGGAGCGGGCCGAGTGCCCTAATCATCACTCGCCGGTGGAGGAGGCGGAGTGCCCTGACTCGCCGGAGGAGGAGGAGGAGGCGGAGGCGTCCAGTTCGGAAGGTTGATGAGATCCTTCCGCCATAGGCATGGAGTCTTCAGAGCAGAACCCAGCCGATACTCCCCTTCACCGGTAGGGTGGTCAAGCCGGAGGTCCTCAAATCCCTCCGTTATTTCATCGACCATCACCTTAGCATATCCTTCTGGAATCGGCCGGCAGTGAAAAGTTGAGTCGGGTTTAGTAGGATAAACAGAGCCAATAGCCGCCTTGACCTTCAAATTGCTCCATTGCACCATAAGGTGGCAATTTTCAGCATCCGTGATAGCATCCACGGGATAGCTGGCAGGAGCCGTCAAGGCATGCTCTGGCTGAAGCAGCTCGGTGGAAGCCACGCTGCTTTTCCCCTGAGATGGCGGGGTAGCTTCGGGGGAAGCTTCGGCAGGTCGTTTGCTGTGATCTGCTTCTCGTTCCTCTAGCCCCATTACCCTTTCGTGCAGCGACTGCAGTTGGCTCTGCTCCAGTTTCTTCCTCCTCTCGTGGGTTTTGTAACCCCCTGCGTCCGGAAATCCAGCCTTCCATGAAACGGAGCCTGGCGTGCCTCGTGTCCGTCCAGGGTGCTCAGGATTGCCGAGGGCCATTGTGAGCTCGTCCTTCTCCCTGTCTGGAACGAACGTCCCTTGCTGCGCTGCTTCGATATATTGCTGAAGCTTCTTGACTGGTATGTCCAATTGTTCCTCCGTCCAAATGCACTTCCCTATTATAGGGTCCAAGGATCCGCCGGCCCCAAAGAACCAAGTCCGGCAACGTTCTGGCCAGTTCATTGTCTCTGGTTCGATCCCTTTATCAAGCAGATCATTCTCAGCCTTGGCCCACTTAGGCTGGGCTACGAGGTAGCCACCTGACCCCGTGTGATGGTGAAGCTTCTTCTTCTCAGCATTTCTCTTGTTTGTCGCCGACATTTTTTTACTCTTTTCCGATGTCTTGTGGGCCACAAATGCGGGCCAGTCATCTCTGATCTTCTCATATTTGCCAATGAATTCTGGTGTCTCATCTTTTTCGACATACCTATTGAGGTCTTTCTTCCAATTCCTGAATAGGTCTGCCATCTTCCTCAGAGCAAAAGACTTGATTAATGGCTCTATAACTGGCTTCTCCGGATCATCCTCCGGCGGTAGGGTGAAATTTGACTTCAGCTCAGTGCAAAGATTCTTTTTCTGCATCTCATTGACATAAGACACCTCAGGGTCTTCGTTCTTAGGCTTATACCATTACTGGATGCTGATCGGGATCTTGTCCCTAACCAGAACCCCACACTGAGCAACAAATGCCTTCTTTGTCCGGTAGGGTTCAATCGGTTGGCCGTCGCGCGCGATTTGTATGATCTCAAACTTTTCATCCGAGCTCAACTTTTTCTTCGGGCCTCGTCTCTTTACCGAAGTTGTGCTCGATCCGGAGGGCTAGAAAAAAGAACAAAGACGAGAGTTAATTAATATGTGTACATACCAAAACAATGAATGCATCAATTAGCTAGTCAGCACAGGCTTAACTAATATATATACCTGGCCGGACTCGGTTTGGTGATCACCGGAGCCGTTCTCACGGTCTACTTCTTCACCCTCTCCTTCTTGCACCGGCATTGGGTCATCAGAGCCATGTAAATCAATGAGGAGAGGGCCAGCTGCTTCTTCACCCTCTCCTTCCAGACCATCGTTGTCGTTGAGAAACATCGAGGAGAGGGCATCACTTCCTTCTGCGATTATGTCCCTCAACAACGCTTCTTGTGCTTCATCTCGGGGGGTGTCCATAGTTTCTACAAATATTTACAACATGGCAATTATTATTCAAACATGATAGATATGGATATATTAGTGGCAAACGTAGAACTAGCTAGCTAATCACAATAAGGAATCATATTAGTGGCCTCGATGCTGCTTCTCTAGGGTTTGGGGTGGCCTCGACAACGCTTCAAGGGTTAGGGGGTTGCCTCAAGAACGCTTCAAGCTAGGAGGGGGTAATATCGACCCCCCCACGTGTTGAAGCTATCGGGAGGGGGTCGGCGTTGAACAGTACATCTATGTCCCACAAGTGACGTGGGCATCGACGTGGGCATCGACGCCCACAAGCTATTGGATTTCTTCAATACTTTGACACTATAGGAACCCTCGACCCTGAAACCTTCGACCCTTGACCCCTTGACGACCCTCGACCCTCTACCCTAGTTCCCGACCCTCGACCCCTCGGCGATCCTCGACACCCTCGTTATATCGACAACGACGCAACATACATATACATGGGAAAATAATGTTATCGGGGAGGGGGTATAGGTACCCCCCCCCCCTCGTGTCAAAGTTTCTTCTTTCTCCTCTATTCCTTTCTTTCTTCTTCTCCTCTTCTTTTCTTCTTATCCCTCGAGAAAGGAAAATAAGGAAAAGGAAGAAAAGAGGAAGAAGGAAGAAGGAAGAAGAA
>NC_057797.1:774176156-774176746 GCF_018294505.1 Triticum aestivum | reverse complement strand
CTAAAGGGTGGCATTAGTCCCGGTTGGTGCCACCAACCGGGACCAATTCCCCCTTTAGTCCCGGTTGGTGCCACCAACCGGGACCAAAGGCCTTGTGCTGCCCCGCGCCAAATGTTTAGTCCCACCTCGCTAGTTGAGAGGGAGCCGCACCAGTTTATAAGGTGCGGTGCGGCTCCCCTCTCGAGCTCCTCTCTAAAGCAGGCTTTCGGGCCTAACTCTGCCATCTGTGCCTGTGGGCCTACTGGGTCTTCCACGGGCCTGAATCCTGGCCCATAGGGTTTCTAGTCGTATTCAGGCCGTGGGGGCCCAGTAGGTGGCATTTTTTTTGTTTTTTTGTTTTATTTGTTGCTTTATTTAGTTTATTTTGGTTTTGGTTTATTTTTCTTTTGGTCTTTTGCTTTATTTTTTAATTCTTTTTGCTTTTAGTTTAAGAAAAATTATAAACTTTCTGTTAGTGCCATTAGTTTTCAAATCTGAAAACTCTTTTTTTGTTTTCTTTGTTGCTTTATTTATTTTATTTTGTTTCTACTTACAACAAAATACTTATTGTTGCTATTTTTATTTTTTTTCAGTTTTTTGTTCTGTTTTCT
>NC_057797.1:774170996-774175886 GCF_018294505.1 Triticum aestivum | reverse complement strand
TTCAAATCTGAAAACTCTTTTTTTGTTTCCTTTGTTGCTTTATTTATTTTATTTTGTTTCTACTTACAACAAAATACTTATTGTTGCTATTTTTATTTTTTTCAGTTTTTTGTTCTGTTTTCTGCATTATTTATTTTTTGTTGTTTTTTGCTTTATTTTTTAATTCTTTTTGCTTCTAGTTTTAGAAAAATTATAAACTTTCTGTTAGTGCCATTAGTTTTCAAATTTGGAAACTCTTTTTTTGTTTTCTTTGTTGCTTTATTTATAAACCGGTGTGAGCGCCCTTCGGTTGGCGAGGTTTTAAAATTCATAGTTTTCAAATGAACTCTGAAAAAGTTGGCATAGCATGTGCATGTACAAAACGGACAATGGTATCATACTCGTCTATTACAAAGTTGGCATGTTATCATCATAATAGTTGCGGGAGAAAGTCTTCACTTTTTCTTCGCTTGTGTCGTTTGCTTATTGCGCCGTAACCATGGATAATCTTCATCGTTTATCAGGATGCTTGGGTCAGCCTTGACTTTGAAGGGGGGAATTTCATGAAACTTTTCATACTCTTCAGACATGTCTGTCTTGCCCTCCACTCCCAGGATGTCCCTTTTTCCTGAAAGAACTATGTGGCGCTTTGGCTCATTGTATGATGTATTCGCTTCCTTATCTTTTCTTTTCCTCGGTCTGGTAGACATGTCCTTCACATAGATAACCTGTGCCACATCATTGGCTAGGACGAACGGTTCGTCAGTGTACCCAAGATTTTTCAGATCCACTGTGGTCATTCCGTACTGTGGGTCTACCTATACCCTGCCTCCTGACAGATTGACCCACTTGCACTTAAACAAAGGGACCTTAAAATCTACTCCGTAGTCAAGTTCCCATATGTCTGTTATGTAACCATAATATGTGTCATTTCCATTGTCGGTTGCTGCATCAAAGCGGACACCGCTGTTTTGGTTGGTGCTCTTTTCATCTTGGTCAATCATGTAAAATGTATTCCCATTTATCTCGTATCCTTTCCAAATCATTATAGTCGAAGATGGTCCCCTGGACAACAAGTACAGCTCATCACAAACAGTGTTGTCACCTCTGACGTGTTTCCAACCAACTGCTGAAAGTCCTGATGTGTTCACATGTAATCCAGTCGTCGCACTGCTCCGGGTGTTTGGAGCGCAGACTGTTCTTGTGTTCATCGACATACGGGGTCACCAAGGTAGAGTTCTGTAGAACTGTGTAGTGTGCTTGAGACCAAGAATATCCGTCCCTGCATATTATTGAGTCCCTTCCAAGCGTGCCTTTTCCAGTCAGTCTCCCCTCATACCGCGATTTAGGGAGACCTATCTTCCTAAGGCCAGGAATGAAGTCAACACAAAACCCGATGACATCCTCTGTTTGATGGCCCATGGAGATGCTTCCTTATGGCCTAGCGCGGTTATGAACATATTTCTTTAGGACTCCCATGAACCTCTCAAAGGGGTACATATTGTGTAGAAATACGGGCCCTAGAATGACAATCTCGTCGACTAGATGAACTAGGACGTGCGTCATGATATTGAAGAAGGATGGTGGGAACACCAGCTTGAAACTGACAAGACATTGCGCCACATCACTCCTTAGCGTTGCTACGATTTCTGGATCGATCACCTTCTGAGATATTGCATTGAGGAATGCACATAGCTTCACAATGGGTAGTCGGACGTTTTCCGGTAGAAGCCCCCTCAATGCAACCGGAAGCAGTTGCGTCATAATCACGTGGCAGTCATGAGACTTTAGGTTCTGGAACTTTTTCTCTGGCATATTTATTATTCCCTTTATATTCAACGAGAAGCCAGTCGGGACCTTCATACTGAGCAGGCATTGAAAGAATATTTCTTTCTCTTCTTTCGTAAGAGCGTAGCTGGCAGGACCTTCATACTGCTTCGGAGGCATGCCCTCTTTTTCGTGCAAGCGTTGCAGGTCCTCTCGTGCCTCAGGTGTATCTTTTGTCTTCCCATACACGCCCAAGAAGCCTAGCAGGTTCACGCAAAGGTTCTTCGTCATGTGCATCACGTCGATCGAAGAGCGGACCTCTAGGTCTTTCCCGTAGGGTAGGTCCCAAAATATAGATTTCTTCTTCCACATGGGTGCGTGTCCCCCAGCATCATTCGGAACAGCTAGTCCGCCGGGACCCTTTCCAAAGATTACGTGTAAATCATTGACCATAGCAAGTACGTGATCACCGGTACGCATGGCGGGCTTCTTCCGGTGATCTGCCTCGCCTTTGAAATGCTTGCCTTTCTTTCGACATTGATGGTTGGTCGGAAGAAATCGACGATGGCCTAGGTACACATTCTTCCTGCAGCTTGCCAGGTATATACTATCGGTGTCAAGTAAACAGTGCGTGCATGCGTGGTATCCCTTGTTTGTCTGTCCTGAAAGGTTACTGAGAGCGGGCCAATCGTTGATGGTCACGAACAGCAACGCCTTTAGGTTAAATTCCTCCTGTTTGTGCTCATCCCACGTACGTACACCGTTTCCATTCCACAGCTGTAAAAGTTCTTCAACTAATGGCCTTAGGTACACATCAATGTCGTTGCCGGGTTGCTTAGGGCCTTGGATGAGAACTGGCATCATAATGAACTTCCGCTTCATGCACATCCAAGGAGGAAGGTTATACATACATAGAGTCATGGGCCAGGTGCTGTGATTGCTGCTCTGCTCCCCGAAAGGATTAATGCCATCCGCGCTTAAAGCAAACCATACGTTCCTTGGGTCCTTTGCAAACTCATCCCAGTACTTTAACTCATTTTTTCTCCACTGCGACCCGTCAGCGGGTGCTCTCAACTTCCCGTCTTTCTTACGGTCCTCACTGTGCCATCGCATCAACTTGGCATGCTCTCTGTTTCTGAATAGACGTTTCAACCGTGGTATTATAGGAGCATAACACATCACCTTCGCAGGAACCCTCTTCCTGGGGGGCTCGCCGTCAACATCACCAGGGTCATCTCGTCTGATCTTATACCGCAATGCACCGCATACCGGGCATGCGTTCAGATCCTTGTAGGCACCGCGGTAGAGGATGCAGTCATTAGGGCATGCATGTATCTTCTGCACCTCCAATCCTAGAGGGCATACGACCTTCTTTGCTGCGTATGTACTGTCGGGCAATTCGTTATCCTTTGGAAGCTTCTTCTTCAATATATTAAGTAGCTTCTCAAATCCTTTATCAGGCACAGCATTCTCTGCCTTCCACTGCAGCAATTCCAGTACGGTACCCAGCTTTGTGTTGCCATCTTCGCAATTGGGGTACAACCCCTTTTTGTGATCCTCTAGCATGCGATCGAACTTCAGCTTCTCCTTTTGACTTTCGCATTGTGTCCTTGCATCGACAATGACCCGGCGGAGATCATCATCATCGGGCACATCGTCTGGTTCCTCTTGATCTTCAGCAGCTTCGCCCGTTGCAGCATCATCGTGCACATCGTCTGGTGCATCTTGATGTTCAGTAGCATCACCGTATTCAGGGGGCACATAGTTGTCATCGTACTCTTCTTCCTCGCCGTCTTCCATCATAACCCCTATTTCTCCGTGCCTCGTCCAAACATTATAGTGTGGCATGAAACCCTTGTAAAGCAGGTGGGTGTGAAGGATTTTCCGGTCAGAGTAAGACTTCGTATTCCCACATATAGGCATGGACAACACATAAAACCATTCTGCTTGTTTGCCTCAGCCACTTCGAGAAAATCATGCATGCCCTTAATGTACTCGGAGGTGTGTCTGTCACCGTACATCCATTGCCGGTTCATCTGCGTGCATTATGTATAATTAAGTGTGTCAAAAATCATTACACAACATCATGAATAGATAATTAAGTGACCAAATTAATAGAAGTTCATCATCACATAAAAACCAAAGTAGATACATAGTTCTCATCTAACAACATAAAGCTCTGCAGAGCATCTAAATTAATTAAACCATACATTGAAACTATGTAAAACATTTCAATGCGAAAACAAATGCGATCATAATCGCAACCAAGGTAACAACTGATCCAACGGCATAATGATACCAAGCCTCGGTATGAATGGCATATTTTCTAATCTTTCTCATCTTCAAGCGCATTGCATCCATCTTGATCTTGTGATCATCGACGACATCCGCAACATGCAACTCCAATATCATCTTCTCCTCCTTAAGTTTTTTTATTTTTTCCTTCAAGAAATTGTTTTCTTCTTCAACTAAATTTAACCTCTCGACAATAGGGTCGGTTGGAATTTCCGGTTCAACAACCTCCTAGATAAAAAAAATCTATGTCACGTTGGTCGGCATAATTTTCATAAACAATAAATGAACCAATAGTTATGAAAAGATAATATATACCACATCCGAATCATAGACAGGACGAGGGCCGACGGGGGCGGATACCAAAACCATCGGCGCACTATATAAGATGCAATAATAAAAGTAAGAAAATAATACAAGTATCTATCTAAACAAACAAGTAATAATATTTTTCCTTTCAGAAAGAAGATAAGAACAAAAGGCTCACCACGGTGGTGCCGGCGATGAGATCGGCGCGGGTGATCGACGGCGGTGAAGACGGGGACGGGGCGTGACAGACCGCTAAACCTAGATAAATATTGAGGAAAATGGAGCTTGGCGGTCGAGCTTGGAGAGGAGAAACCTTAAGTAGTGTGGCTCGGGCATTCCATCGAACACCTTGTGTGCATAGGAGGTGAGCTAGAGCACCACAAAGCCCTCTCCCCCTCGGCCAGAAAAAACAGAGCAGTGTGCTCTGCTCTTGCGCGAGGGGCTATATATAGGCAGCACCATTGGTCCCGGTTGGTGGCATGAACCGGGACCAAAAGGGTTACCTTTAGTCCCGGTTCATGCCACCAACCGGGACCAATAGTG